>NC_056733.1:1301431176-1301698676 GCF_019279795.1 Protopterus annectens
AATGACTTTCCTGCTGAAGGCACAGAAGACAATGTGTACACTGGCTTTAAACCATATGAGGAACTGCAGGTGTTTTCAAAATCATAAAAATACTGTGAGATGCTCTGACATATTTTTAACCATTTGGTATACTTTTATTTCTTTGGCTTTTTGAAGGGAATCAAGTGACAATTTGCAAGGAGACAATTAAAAGAACACAGCACTGGTATTGTATTTTTACACAGTTCTATGTTTGTCACTGTCTGATAGTTTCATTTATGTAATAAAGATGTACTGACTCATATTTGATGCTGTGACATTTATTTATATATAGAAACCATAGGATGTTTAAGTAATGACAAAAGTATGTTATATTACCATACACAATGTATACTATTGTGTTGATGAGGGAGTTATCGAAGGCATGTTCACCTAGTGAAGTTTTGGCAGAGAAATAAAAATGAATTCACAATAGAGGTAACACTGTGGATTTTTCCATGATGGCATTTTGCAATATTTTGCAAACCATATAATGAGATGTGGGTGACACTTCATTATGACAAGAATGCTTACTTAGAAGTGTTTAATTACTATATTAGGCATGTAGTCAACACAGCGTCAAAGATGTTTTACAGGGCATGCACTGCTGATGTGAAAAACAGGGTTGCTACTGAATCGGTTCATGTTAAAGCTAAGGTATATACTCTTTTACGTTTCAATGTGGTTGTGTTCCTCTAGCAAAATTTGTGTCAATACTGGAAAAGGAAATGAAAAACACTGGCTATGAAGGTGATGTTGTATGGCCTTACAATGGCATCCAGTGGGTTCCTATCATAGAAGTTACGTACACAATGATGAATGTTTAAGGTAAACAGTGAAAGGTGCAACTGTGAATTGAAGTAATGAGCTTCTCTCTTGTACAGTAGTAGAGGTTAAGAGACAATGGGGGCTATTGTGTTGCTAATGGTACTTTTTAAGGCAGACTGACAAGGAACAGTAATCAATTTTCAAGGAAGAAATAAGTACATAAACAAAGGTGAGGTATGGCACATTAAGATGCTTGGTCAGCACTGAAATTACCAACAATTTCAGGAACAACAAATGTGTGCACAACCTACATTCACAGAAACTACTTTTCTGTCTTAACTCGTTAGCATTACACTAAACATATTATTTTTTTTTATTTTTGCTATAGTTGTGGCTTTGCTGTACGTATGTATGTACTGGTAACATACCCAGTGGAAGGTGACGGTAATGAGCCAGTTACTTAAATCACTGTATGCTATGGCTGGCATGTGTTATGACGCTGCTACTGCTAAGTAATTTAATGGAAAAATTAATAACAGACTGTATTAAATAAAGTGTTGGTAATTGCAAAGTGTAACAGATGCAGCACTGCTAGTGAAGTGATCCCTGTATATTATCTTCTGTAGGCGAAAGCATACCAAAAGACTTCAACAATGCTGCAATGTGTTGCATATGCCTGCAGGATTTAGAGAGACAACCACCTACCTAGAGAATCCTTTCATCTCTTTCCTCTCAGTGCTCAACTTTGTTCCAGCTGGATGATCGATTGTAGGACTGATGTGGGCTACATAAATAAATATGTTAAAGAGAAGGTGAGCAAGACAAGCATTTCCATTTTCCGTGCAATCTGCACTTTGAGGTGAGCCAATATGAATTCATTTACATGCATCAGCTACTACCAAATGATATGAAGCCCTGTCATCCTATCCGATGACTTACTAAGGATGCATTTCCTACCGTTTCATTTTCAACTACAAATCCTCTCACCACATCAGTTCAATGACTACAAAAGAGACAGAAAATGGTAAGTACATAATGTACCAGTCCATATTTCTCATTGTAAGCTGTAAGAGTCAAAAGTAATGCTCCTGCTGAAGTAGAATTGCATTACAGTAGTGCATTTTTTAAGGTGGATTGCTTTTGTACCTCAGTCTGAATATTAATAAATGTTACAAGGCTTCGGTACATATAAGACAGAATACAATTAATTGTTGATGCAGAAATAATTAATGTATGTACTACTATTACGTTTCTTTGACAGTATTGCCTATACTGCATATAGTAATCATATGCTAGTGGCAAAAAAAAAAAAAACGAAATCTGAAAACATTGTCTCCGTGGACAGACAAAGCCATAGGTTCACAAAGTTTGTGTCACTGCATACATACTGCAAACCAAATTCCACCATATGCACCACTGGTATAGGTTGTGTCAAGGCAGTGCTTGAATGCAGCTTGAAATAATGTACAGTTAATTACACAGCTTGACCAGTTGTCACTCAATTGTTTTGTTTTATTTTCCTTTGCAGCTCATTGATGAACTGCTGAATAGTATACAATCAGCTTTGGAAGACAGAGTAAAGGAACAGATTCCTAGCCAAAGTATGGTTAAGTGCTTTCCTCTCAAATGTGATTTACTCCAGTGACTATGCAGCATGTTTGTAGAATGTACAGATGCATTATGGACCTGACTGATATGCTTTTTGTGCATTCATATAAACAGAAGAAAGTGCGCTGGTATTTAAAATTCTGTGGCAGTCAATGATCTTATAGGGATGCTGCTAGCGCTGACTGATCAGAAAGTGCGTGAAGCCCCCAGCATTAGCAATATGTTATAAATAGCCAGCATTAGTACTATAAGTAATGTCACAAGAGTTCCAGAATGCAACCAACCTTATGGATAATAACTCTAACAGTAAAATATACTGCCTTTGCATGCCATATGTAATGGCCTCTTCCTAGGTATGTAATGTTAGAATGTGGATGTGCACTTCATAGTAGGCCGTTGACGAACACAGGATATGTGTTGAATGTATATAATGACACTTCGTGTGTAAATGGTGATGAGAAATCCAACTGTCATGGCTGTCTACATAATGACCTGTCAGATAGGTGTCACAACTATAGTGCATGAAGGTGACCATGTTTTCCAGGGGAAGAAGTATGTCCATCTAGTGGAGTGAGGTTTTCATGTCCAAGTGTGATGACAAAAAATAAGCAGAGACAAAAAAGGAGTGCAAATAGAGGTTGACTGCAATTCCTTTCTATACTGATGATGTAGCAGAGGCACACTGTACAACAGATAGCTCAGAGTCAGCACATGTTAGAGATACTAGAGCCAGAAGTGATCTTACATGAAGCAACTCAAGATTGCCACTATGGAAGAACACATCGAGATAAGCTACTTGGAGGTTAGTCTGCCACACTGCATATGACAAAAGACATGCAGGATATGACATAGTCAAAGGGACTCAGTTAATGGCATTGAGAAGGACTTGATTGTTGGCATTAAGGATTGTAAAAGGGCAACTTTACATAGTCATAATTATCGCATTCACTATGTACTGACAAAATAAGAATATAAGACAGTATATCACTGTTTGCCTATGAACATTTTAAGTAATATCAATTGCAAAAGATAGGTCTATAACTGGTAAAGTGAACTGATTTGTTACTGAGGTTTGAACACTGGGCTTGGACTGGTAAAGGTGATATGATAGTAACAGTGAGGAAACTGGATTGTACAATGTGGTGTCTTTGATTAAGCAGTTCAGGGTACAAATGATCTGTGTAGTAAGACATGTAAAGCAATTAGAAATACAGATTCCTTACTAAAGTAGGTTCACAGGTTTATAGGAAACTAGGCTAATGGCTAAAGTGCCCTTACAAGCCTAGCCAGTTTTACCCAATTTTCTGTCCCTATGGGAAAGATAACAAGGGTCAGCAAGTGGGGTTTTGACTATTTTTACAGACTGCCTCTGTCCATAAGGGACATGGGCACCATCCCAGGACTGAATTTGCGATTTCCCATCCATTGGTCCAGAATGCACCTGAAGATGGTCAAGGAACGGTTCTGCTTCATGTGAATGGGAAGCCTACTCCAGAGGAGGGGCAAACTCTGGGACACATATCTGTCTCTCCAGCATAGGCTATTAATTTCAGAGATCAGGATTAGATATTTGAAGCAGGTAACCCTCGTGTGGTTAGTTTTGCAAATATGCAACATTTCCGCCAGGACTGGGTCAGTGACTGTCTTGTAGGTAAGGCATAGATTACCCCCCAGTAATTGGTACGAAATTGAATACAGTGATAGGGCTTTTAATCAGTCTGCATATGACATGTTGGTTATACTCTGTGTTTTTTTTTTTTTTTGGTGAGAAACCTCTGAGGACGTTCCAACTGCTGCAGGTGCCTGGCACTGCACATGCCAGAGGGTGCACTGTACTTGATTATTGGTCTGATGAAGGCCGAGTACAGTGGTACTATGACATCCTCACATCTGAATGCCATGCTCTTACAACCTGAGCCACATAGAAGGATTTCCCCACCACTGTGGACACACGGTGGTCAAAGTTCAGATTACTATCTATCCGAGTACCCAGATCTCTCACCACTGGGACTACTCTTAGAGGGGTGCGATCAATGTTGCAATTTGCAATGGTACTTGATTTCCCAAAGGATATTATTATGTACTTCTTCACATTTCTTTTGAGGCCATGACTCTGACACCAATCATTTATCTGTGCCAGATCTTTCTGTAGGATATCAACATCGTTTAGGGAGTCAGTGATTGCCCCCAACTTGCAATCATCAGCACACTTGGCCAGCCACAGGCCCTCTACATTTGCCTTGACATCTGACACGTATATCCCAAACAGGAGGGGCCCAGCACTGACCCATGTGATACTCCACTGGTGAGTGGCCTCTTGTTGGATGTGGATTCCCCCAGCTCTGACAATGTGTCCTATCCATGAGCCATTTGGCTATCCATGTAGGTAGAAGTTTATTCCCAGTTTTGTGAATTTATCTAGTATTGTGTCAAATGCCTTGGCCAGGTCAAGGTAGGCAGTATGCAATGTCTAACTCTCATCCATAGCCTTGGTGACCTTCTCAAAGAAGTCCACCAGAATAAACATTTACGAAGTCGAACTGGGTTGGGATTAGAGTCTGGAAATTTCCTATATCATTGTTAATGAGGTCCATGATTATCCTTTCCATACCCTTGCATATCGGGGTAGTCAGGCTTATGGGTCAGGAGTTCCCTGGGTTAGTTGATGGCTCCCCCCCTCTTGTGCAGAGGGATGACTGTTGCTGTTCTCCACTCTACAGGGACAAAGCCTGTCTGGAGACTGTGGTAAAACGGAGATACAAGTGGGTCTGCTAGGTCATGTTTCAAGCTATTTAACAGGCACCCTGGGATTCCATCATGGCCCAGTGATGCCATGTCCTTTACAAAGCACAACGCTGACCTGTTATTTTGTAAAAACAGGCAAAGGAGTGTAGGGGGTATTTCATGGGGAGTGACCAGAGTTGATGGAGGAGTGAAATTTGAGCTGAATTTATCGGGCTGCAGGTTTGCTATTTCTTCTGGCTTTTTTTAATTTCCTTAAGTCTTTTGGGTTTATAATACCATAATGGGAATGGACCCCATTCCTAAGTCAAAGTATGATTAAAGTTCATGAAATTAACAAAAAATGAAGTAATCCAACCAAGAATCAAAAAGGAGGAGGAAGAAGTGAAACCAAGATTCTTTTCTTCCACAGCAGTGAGCGCTTTTGTCCGAATTACATACACTTCATCAAAAAAAAAAAACTGCCATTGTGCACACAACTCTTTAAATTCAAGTAACAAGTCCCATGTCTATTTAACAAAAAAGCTGGTTAATTAGTGTGCTCTCTCTGCAATTTAAAGAGAAAAAATTAAGTTCAATCATAAAAATACAATCAATTTTTTGTGTAGTCCAAATACTTTTTAAATAAAAATTCTAAAGCACATATTACTAGTGTGCAAAACACACCAAACCTCTAAAAGCTTTAATAATTAAACAAATGTATCCAACAGAATATAACTGACAAAGTATGAATACTTAAAACAGTAATTCCTATACAATTTGTTTTTAACTGCGTAACATCTTGAATAAACCCCCAGCCTGTATTCTAAACAGTACAGCCATGTCCATATACAGAAATTCACAAGTATGTGTAAATATACAGGTACATTATAGATCAAAATAATAATAACAAGAAATAAAGAGATGAACAACGGATATAAACCCATAACCATGCAAACTCTGTTTATTAAGTAATGATATTACACGACTGGAAGAAAACATTTAGTCAGATTTCTTATTTGAATCTAAAATTCATTTGTACAAAAATATTTTTGTCACTGTTGATAGGAGTATTAGTGAGTTAAAAAAATATGAAGGAAAGAAAGTTAAACAGAGACAAGACAGAATATGAGAAGGGTCAAGCCAACCCCCCCTCCCCATTTACAAATGGTCGGGTAATAAGTAATGGTGCAAACAATACCAACAATGTTAATTATGTTACATACATGGATTAAATATGTGAAAATAATGAATTTGAAGATATAGCTGACCCTTTAGAGTAACCCTCTTTGAGGCGGTCCCAGAGGTTATTGAATAAAGGAGGGGGAATTTCAGACAAAACTGCAACCTGGGCAGGACAGAGGGAGGGGCAGAGGGAGAGGGAAGAGGAGATTTTAAAAGTCGTTTATAATTCCAAGGGTGACTTTAAAATCTGTAACTATAGTGATGCACCAGTTACTAGTGAATGGGCCGACCTATTGGAGAAAGTTTTGACCTTCATGCCAACAAGAGGGTCTGATGAGGTAGAGACATTGTTACAAATGAAACTTTTTTGCTGGAAACTTGGACTTGCTTTTTTGTTTAGGGGGAACAATCCTGACATTTTCAGGTATGAAATGACCTAGTACCTTTATTCCACCTATACACCCTGTGGTTGGTATTTTTGAAAAACTATGTGAAAGTGACATCAGAATTATGAGAATATAGAAACATGCAAGGGACCCATTCTAATTTTTAAAACTGGGAAGAAGAACTACTGAGTAGCATTAGTACTGACAAAAATTTAAGAGTGATGAAATCTGATAAGGGTGGGGGGATAGTTGTGATGAATTCAAATGATTACGTTAGCAAAATATTCGCTTTATTATACACTGATACCTGTACAGAAATTTCATGGAATGAGTTAAACATAGCTTATAAAAATATAAATTTAATGTCAGAGCACATGTTGTTTAATCAAGAGATTTCTCTTGATGAATATAATTTTTTCATAAGTCCCCTGCCTTAACATACCCATCATAGTCGGTATCCCAAAAGTTCATAAGGATTTAAACAATCCCCCCCTTACGTCCCATTGTGGACACAAAGATGTCTGTCACACTCCCTCTGGCTAAGTATACTGTCCAGTGTATTAAGGGGATACTGGATAAATTTGCTTATTTATATAAGGACTCATGGGATTTTTTTATCCAAAATAACTAATGGGATTTACTCTGCGACCTTTGGCTTGTTACTATTGATGTCTGTAATATTTACTCAGTTATTCCCCATCAAGAAGGACTTGAATTGTTTTTTGAGTTCCTGTCAGAAAACTCAGAATTAAACTCAGCTAAGTTGTCCATACTCAGGTCCTTCATAGAAGTGGTCTTGGAAAATAATTTTCAAAAATCAGTTGTTCAAACAGACCCAAGGAATGGCAATGGGGGCAATATGTGCCCCAATTTTTGCCAACATAGTTCTTGCCCAATGGGAAAAACTTCATGTATTTAGTTGTAAATTCAAAGATTCTTGGGTTTTGTATGGTAGGTACTTGGACGATATTATTATTTTTGGAGTGATAACCTTAGTAGTCTGGATGAATTCTTTCAGTATCTAAATTCAACTACCGTTTTTATAAGGTTTAAGATGGATGTTCAGGAACAAAAAGTAAATTTTAGACTTGAGTATTTATAAGAACACAGTACTGCACAGGTTTAAATCAGCCTTATACAGAAAACCAACATGCTCGAGTTCCCTCCTTCATTATGAGAGTTGTCACCCTATACACCAAAAGAAATCCCTTGTGAAGGGACAGTATGGTATGGTAGGGTGGCAAGAATGGTCACAGATGACCAAGCAAATGCAAAAGAATGTGAAAAACGTCAAGGTAAGTAAAAGAAGAGGGGTTACCCAGAATCTTTCATACAAAACATTGTTTCTGAAGTGTCTAGAAAGAGGCAGCAGGGCATATACAAACCTTTACTTGGTTCTAGTGTGGAACTTATTCCTGCTGGGCATCAGATAAGATTGCAAGAACCAAAGAACAATTTCATAGGTCCTTGATCCTTCCCTATAATCTATAGTTCAACGAGATACAGAATATTGTGAGGAGAAACTGGAATTTATTGAAAGTTGACCAGGAATATTTGAATACTGTAAATGACAAGCCTTGTATCATTTATAAAAAGGACATCAACTTTAAGACATTATTTGAACTTATCCATTTAGAAAAAAGAGAAGGACGTATGGTAAAGTGTGGAAACTGTTCTCAGTGCAAATTTATTGCAGAAAGAGAGAGATTCAAGATAGCAGGACTGGGTTATGTTAGGTTAACAAAAATATATTTTTGTTACTCAAAGGAAGAACTATACATGGCCAAGTGCCAATGTGACAGTTATTACATAGGGGAAACTAAGACAGCATCTAAGAACAGGATTTACAAGCACTAATATGACATACATACATAGGATGAAAAAAATTTACTTAGTAAACCTGTAAAAACACACCCTAGGCATTATTTTAAATATTGTGTTTTTGACCATGTTGACCTAGGTCCCAGAAAGGATCCAAGTGACGATTCATTAGAGTAATAAGAACTTAAATGGCAAATTAGATGTAATGCCACAGGACCACCAGATTTAAATGACAATGTTTCCTTAGCCTGCTTGTTGAGGCTGAAGTCTGCCTATTATTTTCAATTATTTTTAGCAAGGTTGACCTTCATACAGGGGCTTCAGTAATCATTACCACAACAATAGTATGCAAAGTGTTCTGCTTTATGTTAGATGTACTTCCCTGTTATTACGGTTATGTCAGTTGTTCATCTCTAATTTTTCTTATTGTTGCTTTGATCTACAATGTACCTATATATTTACACACACTTGTGAATTTCTGTATATGGATATGGCTGTACTGTTCAGAATACAGGTTGGGGGGGTTATAATTTTACGAAGTTAAAAACAAACTGTGTACAAACTGCTGTTTAAGTATTCATATTTTGTCAGTTACATTCTGTTAGCTAAACTTGTTTAATTATTAAGGCTTTTAGAGGTTTGGTGTGTTTTGCATACAAATAATCGATGCTTTACTTTAAAAAAAGTATTTGGACTTCACAAAAATTGATTGCATTTTTATGACTGAACTTAACAATATGTTTTTTTTTTTAAACTGCAAAGGGCTCTTTAAATTCCAGAGAGAACGCAATAATTAATTAAATTGATTAATTGTGTAATTATTTTAGAGTGCTTGTATATATTGCTTTGTTACTGAAGGTATTTTATTCTCCTTGAAGGCTTTGGCCGAGACGTCAGAGAGCTATTTCAGTTTTTAATAAAGTCTGTTGGTGGATATTGTGTTCGTTGTTTGGTTCCTGGTTGCTTCCTGTTGTTCCTTTTTGATGCCTACTGATCCACAATACCACCTTCCTCGGATATTCAGAGAGACTATGGAAGGAAGCCAAATGTCTCTTGACAATTTTCTTGTGAATTCATCCAATTCTACTAATTCAGCTGATAGAGGTGAGCGACAAGTTCCACAAAGACTGCCAAATGAAGCTAATACTGTTTGGGAAAAGTGGGAGGAAGACAGATGTTCCCGGTCTTCCAACCCTTTTTCCTGTGTGGGTAGAAAGATACCATTAGCCGTGAACACAGAAAACAAGTTGCTGTTTGATGAACTGGAAAAATTAATGTGGAAGGAAACCTCGGTTTATTATAATATCTGTGGTTTACAAAAGTATGTGGAGACAGACACTACTCCGAGGGGACTTAGAGTATTTAAAGATCCCTCTAGTCCGTTTGACCTTACTATAGACACTGATGGTGTATTTCACAAGAGGTGGGTTAATGCTGCACATAAATGTGTAACCGAATGGCTACACATTCTTATTGAACGCTATCAACTTAAGCAAAAAGAACTTTGTTCCAACATAAAAAAATTGTGTTCTGAACTCACTAGTACTGTTCCGGTCACTATGTTTGATGAGTTTCTCAAACAAACAAATTCTAAACTCAAAGAATATGAGACTACGTTAATCAATAGGAAAAAAGGAAAGCTTTTGCGTGATATACGCGATTACGAGGCCAACAAGGCTTTCCTTTCCAGGACAGAACGTACTAAGCGTCGGAAGCAAGTTAGGTTTCACCCGGGTGCCACTGTAACTCCACCACTCAACTCTTCGGCATCAGAAGGTGGTTATACCTCATATGAAGATGATTGGAACGATGGCGATTTTCCAGCTCTTCCAGCGGCCGAACAGAGGGACAGGTTTCGACAAACTTTTCGTGGGGATGTCTCCACTTCTATCCCCAATGCACAGGGACAGAAACAGACATGGGAACAGTCAGCCAACCCAGGTGGGCCACGTTATGGACAGGGTGGATACAAACGGGGAAGACGCTGATGTTAATGTTGTACATAATGATAACATTTTGTTAGACACCAAAGATTATGTTATTAATCTATCTAATTATGTATTTAGTGAAACTGAAATGTGTATACTGAATAGGGGCCTCAAATTTGTTCCTACGGTGGTTACTCGTCTTCATGAATTGCAAAGTGATGTTTTTGCTTTTGCTAGGAAGTTACATTTAAAATATTTTTTTAGAAATAATGATTTTTCTCCTTCCTTAGCAAGTGATGAGAGTGTAGACAGTTCATTGGACAGTTTTTATTCTTGCATGTCAGAAAGTGATAATAATGCTTATTATAGTTTTGATACATCTAAGGTCCCTTCTCAAAGCACTTTTATGCCTAATAACTTAAATGGGGAGGTATGTCAGTTTGTAAATTTAGTAAATCATTTTACAGAGTTGGCTTATAAGGAATTTATGAACAATATATCTAATATAAATTATAACATGCCACGTGAGGAATGGAAAGCTTTATTAACTTTAAGTAGGATGGACGAAATTGTGTTTAAACCATCAGATAAGGGTAACAAACTGGTAGTTATGTATTTCTCTGATTATATGAGTACGTGTATGAAACATTTGAGTGATACAAACACATATAAAGTTGTTAATTCAGAGATATACTATACATCTATTGATGAATATGTGGATTTAATGAATAAATGGGTGAGGTTAGGTTACTTTTGTCAATCAGAAGTTAAAAAAAAGTTTCAGGTAGAAGGCTGTAAAATGGCATTATTTTATTGCCTACCTAAAATTCATAAGAATTTATATAGACCTCCAGGTAGGCCTATAGTTTCAGGTTCTGTTTATTTTTTGCACAATTTAGGTGTTTTTTTACATCATTTTCTGTCTCCATATGTTGTTAAATTACCCTCATACATAAGTGATGTTTTTGACTTTTTGGATAAAGTTAAATTTATTAAGTTAAATCAAAATATGTTATGGGTTAGTATTGATGTTAAGTGCTTATACACCAATATCAAACATCAGTTTGGAATGGAGGCTATTAGATTTTTCTTAGGAGATTTCCCTGCTACAGAATATGTAATTGAACTAGTTCACTTTTGTCTGACTCATAATTTTTTTGAGTTTAATAATGTTTTATATCAACAATTACAAGGTACAGCCATGGGGGCTTCATTTGCCCCCATGTATGCTAATTTGTTCATGGGATTATTTGAATTGGAAGTCATTTATAAACACAAATTTTTTCAGACTCATGTTGTAAAATATTTTAGGTATGTTGATGATTTAATACTTTTGGTTGATGGTAACAAGGAAGAGATAATGGAATTCTTTAATGACATTAATATAAATAAATATTCGTTAAAATTTGATGGATTGAATATTGGACATATCATTCCATTTCTAGAGGTGGTATTAGATATATCTGATGGTAGAAATATTATTACTTCTCCTAATAAAAAATTTGAGGGAATATGCCAATATTTACATGGCACTAGTGGGCATCCTTCTCATATATTGAGTGCTTTACCTTATGGTGAAATGTTACGCATTTACAGACTTTGTAACAGGCCTGAAATTTTTCATAAAGAAATGAGATCTTTGGTTAATTCCTTTCTAGCTCGAGGATATAGTAAAGAAACTTTGAATAATGGTTTTGTAAGATTGTTAACAGGTGTTAAACCTACAGTTGAAAAATTAATCTGTAATAGAAATATTAATACTGTCGGGTGGGATATGATACGGCAGAGTAGTTCTAATGAGATAAAGGACAGTATTTATTTTGTAACTACATTTGGCTGTTTCACTAAACATTTTCTTGATATAGTAAGCTGTTTCTGGCATTTTTATGTTCTCTAAGGAATGTGCAACAATGGCTTAATTTGAATATAAAGTTTTCTTACCGTAAAGGTAAAAACATTAAAAATTTTTTGGTGAAGGCTAGGTTTGTCATGCCTTCTCCAAAATTATATAGAGAACCTGCTAGAGTTGGAACTTTCCCTTGTGGGAAGTGTAAAGCCTGCAAACACATTGTAACTAATTTTGAATTCATTAATAATGTTAAATTTAATAGTCATGTTTTTTTTAATTGTAACTCTGTGGGTGTTATTTATGCTTTACAATGTCCCTGTAATAAATTTTACATAGGAGAGACAAAAAGGGCATTTAAAACAAGACTCTTAGAGCATGTTAGGGATATTAGGAATGCTAAGATGGATAGTCCTGTAGCTTTGCACTTTTCAGAATTTCATAATAAATGTAGTGAAGGCTTGAAAGGGACAGTATTGGAACAAATTTGTGTTTCTATGTTTTATAATGTGAGCATGAAAACTCTTTTACTGCAAAAAGAAGCTGTGTATATTCTCAAATTCAAAACTATGTCTCCTTTTGGGCTTAATGAAGAGCTCAATTGGAAGGCATTATCTTATTAAGGTGTGCTTTAAATTGATTAATTGTGTAATTATTTTAGAGTGCTTGTATATATTGCTTTGTTACTGAAGGTATTTTATTCTCCTTGAAGGCTTTGGCCGAGACGTCAGAGAGCTATTTCAGTTTTTAATAAAGTCTGTTGGTGGATATTGTGTTCGTTGTTTGGTTCCTGGTTGCTTCCTGTTGTTCCTTTTAGAATGCAATAATTAACCAGCTCACTGTTGTGGAATAAAAGATTCTTGGTTTCAATTCTGCCTCCAAAGTTCATGAAATTAGTATTGTTTCAGTCTTTGAAATTAGTCAGGAGTGCTCTTCGCAGCACCAGCATGTGCTCAGTAATGACTCCTTCTGCAATTTGTATGGAGTTACATGTATCAGTAACATATCTAAGCATGATTGTAAATTCTTTTTAAGACCCATTGCTCCTACTACTACTGAAACTGTCTGGGTATCTTCCACATTGCCCTTGTTTCTGCCTGCAAATCCTGATATTTTATGACCTCCTGTTTCTCTGTAGTCACTGGGTGTAGCAGTTTCAATGATCAATGCTACTTTTGTCTTCTATTCATGAACTACTACATCTGGTTTTCTCATGTCTATTTTTTGAACTGTTAGTAATGGATGATCCCATGTGATGTAAACATCATTTTCTATGACGCTTTGTGGCTCATGTTTCCATTGCTTTTCAGCTACTTCAATATTATAATTATTTGCACAATCCCCAGTGTAACAGTCTTGTCACATTATTATGCCTTTCAGTATACAGTCCTTCTGTCATTAGTATACCACAACCAGCAACAAGATGTATGAATGTTTCCAATTCTGTTTCACAAAACCTACATTTGGCTGTTTCTTCCCCTTGTTCAATGGACTTTGTAAAGCAACGTTTATGTAATCCACTATCTTTGGCTACCAATATTAATCTTTTCTGGTATCATTTCACCTCTCCTTAACTCATTCCCTCCAATGGAACCCTGGAAGTTTCCAGAGTAATTTCTAATGGACACAGCCTAAGCTTTTTGATAAAATTAAATTATGTCCTTATGTTTCAAGCAAATGTTCATATCTCTGGAACCATAGGGATTACTAAAGAAATGTAAATGGAAAACCCTTCAGCACAAGGTATTTTTATAGTGGTAGTATTCTTTAGGTTCCACGTAGTCACAGCAAGCATAGTGATTACTACGTTTGTAATATTTTGTAAAACAACTTGTAATATCTCAGCAACCACTCAAGTTATAAACATACCATTAGCAACATTTTATTCATCCTGTAACAGCTTTCATACAGAATAAGCAGTTCTATCTGTGCTACTTGGTTGCTGGAGTATTTAGAAAAACAAGAAATTTATGACAATATAAATAATGATTATATAAACAATGATTAATATCTCTTTACCTGCCAAATATCAACAACTGTGTGTTTGCCACAGTGTAAGCTTTAAGAAGAAATATTTTAATACTTCGAATGTAGCATGGTTTTAAAATTATTAATGGAAATATGAACAAGCAATATTTGATGCCTAGAGGTGTCTGTAGGATGTAAGTGCAGAAATGCCTAAAGGGGTCACCTGCCTGTAATTCCTGCGCTCAATCCACTATATTTATGCATTTTTCTACATTTCTTGCCTTCTCGTCTGATCCTTCACCTTATAATCTTTTTTTTTTTGTAACATTCAGTTTCTGCCTGACTTTTATCTAATTCTGGTTTGGTTTCCATTCCCACTTGACTCCGATATGTTTCTGCTAAACTAAGCAGGGAAGTCATCTTAGACTTATGCTCCTCATGTTTCAAAACATTTGCTACACTGGGGTCTTGTGAGGGCAGTAGACATGTATGCAGTCTCACAATTGCAGATCTATACATGTAATCAGTTTTGAGGAGGCCCATACATCCTTCAGAATGGGGAATGTATAATCTTAGTACGCACTGATTTTTATAAATCATTTGATGAGAATGAAGCATCCTTCTTGTTTTCCTATCCAACCTATCCAACACCTTTTGGGGCCAGTCAGTCACTCCAAAACTAAGTTAGGACAGGAAGAACAAATTGTTCTTTTTCTTCTGGTGCAGTACAGGAAGTGCCATGTTCAGCCAACTTATCACATTTTTGAGCATTTCCCTTAAGATTTCAGATATAACTTAAAAATGCTTTGCGGTTATCCTTTGCTTGGGAGGCTATTTTAGTCTCTTATTTAGCTTTTGAAGACTTGACAGGTTCCCTGATTTACCTAATGAGGACTTTTTTTTTTCTCTGTTGTGCATCCTTCAACTTACTTCTAGACAGGAATTTCTTCCTTCTGTTGTATAGTCTACTTATGTCAGGGGTCCACCAGGGTGGCTTGTCTTTCTGACTAGACCTGGGTTTAGTTCAGTCAGTTACTGCCACTTCTATGCATTTGTTTAAGTGGTTGTACAGGGCATTCGTGTATACTTCTGCATATACTTTCATGTTTTCAGGGTTATGGGGAGCTTTAAAATTATGTGTGCTATCACTTAATAGAAGGTAATTTGCCTTGGAAAACTTCTTTAGGGTTTTAGGGTTTGATGGGGGTTCTACTGTTACATTTACTTCAAAGAAGACTGATTTATGATCCGATCTTACTATTGAGGTAATTACACTGGGGGGTGCAATTCTCCCCCAATGTCACTACGTCAAGGATATTTGAGCCTCTAGTAGGACAGCAAAACAGCTGTTCCAAAGCATTTGCATTGACAAAGTCCAGGAATCTCTCAGCCTACATGCTAGTGGTCGTACATGTTTCCCAGTTTATGGATGATTAGTTA
Source organism: Protopterus annectens (assembly GCF_019279795.1). Lineage (NCBI taxonomy): Eukaryota > Metazoa > Chordata > Ceratodontiformes > Protopteridae > Protopterus > Protopterus annectens. Next base: position 1,301,446,866 of record NC_056733.1, read on the forward strand.
AAATTGCCTATGAGTAGTGTGTTGGGTTGAATGGTATGTGATTCAAGTAACTTCAGGTATGTGGAGTGATGGAGTGCACAATCCCCAGTGCAACAGTTTTGCCACATTATTATGCCTTTCATTATACAGTCCTTCTTGCCAGACTATCACAGCCAAAAACAAGATGTGTGACTGTTTCCAATTCTGTTTTTACAAAACCTATATTTGTCTGTTTCTCCCACATGTTCAATAAACTTTGTAAACCAATGTGTATGCAGTCCACTATCTTGGGCTGCCAACATTAACCTTTCATCTTTTGCTTTAAATTCACCTCCCCTTAACCATTCATGTGTTTGATCCTAATCAACATGAGGTTGTTCAAAGAGTTTTCTATACTTGCAACTATATTTATGCATTTTCATAGGTTCATAGATTAGTACTAGGCTAACTGCCCTTGAGAGTCATTTTAAGCCTAGCCAATTATCCCTTGTGAGACTCAAACCCTGCACCTTGTATTTATAAGGCAAACGCCTTAGCCATTAGGCCATCCTCCTAACCCTCCCACATTTCTTGCCTTCTTATCTGATCATTCACCTTATTTTCTTTCTTTTGTTTTTTGGTACATTCAGTTGTTGCCTGATTTTTGTCTACTTCTGGTTTGATTTCCTGATTGCTTGACATCGATATGCTTCTGCTAAACTAAGCAGTGAAGTCATCTTAGACCTACTCTCCTCATGTTTTAAAACTTTCACTATGTTAAGGTCTTGTAAGGACAGCAGATATGTATGCAGTCCTATGATTGCAGATCTATACATGTAATCATTTCGAGGAGGCCCATACTACTGCCTGCAGAATGGAGAATATATATATTCTTGGTGTACACTGATTTTTATAAACCATTCTTGTTTTCCTGTTCAACCAATCCAACACCTTTTGGGGCCAGTCAATCATTCCAAAACTGTAAGTTAGGATAGGAAGTGCAAATTGAGTTATAGCTTCAACTTTGTTCTCTAGATGTCAACACTGTTTTCAGTATATAAATGTTAGTCTTCCAAAATATTCCTTACTAAATTTATTTCACATCTGTTAATGTTTTATCGTTGATCCTTCACCAATACCCAAAATTTATACACTCCCTCTTGCTCAAGTTCTTTTATATCACATTCCTGTCCCAGGCTGATGTTTTCTTGGTTCTGTAGCCTTCATGCTTTAAAGGTTGCTTTTGCACATTTATCAAGACCAAATGACATTCTTATATCATCTGAAAAAGTTTTGACCACTTGCAGTTCTGCTTTCAGTTCCTCAGCTAATCAACTATACAGTTTTAAATCATCCACAAAAAGAAGATGCAAAGTCTTTACACTTTGTTGTTTTCTGAGAGCCAAAATATAGCTATGACTTAATCTGTTAAGTAGACAGTTTACTAGGTTAAGGCAAGACAAAAGAGCAGAGGTGATAAACAGTCAGCCTGGAATATCCCCCCTTTGAATTTTTATCCCTGGAATAATAACTTGTCCTTTATCATAGCTTAAATGCAAAGTGATTTGCTATTGTTTCATGGCATTGTAATGCAATTGATCAGTGTAGAGGTGTATCTTTTACATTTTAAGCACTCTTTTGCCTATGAATCAAAGCTTTATTGTAGTCTACCTATGCTATACTTAGATTCTTCCCCTTTTTACAGTTCTCCATTATGACTTTATTTAACAACAAACGATACTTTGCCCCATATGACTTACTTTTGTTAACCTTTTGTTCTATTGCCATGATTGAGTTTTCTTCTAAATGACTATAAACTGTGTCAGCATCAATTCCACTGCATAGTTTATATGTTGCCAGAAGGCAAGTTATTACTATAGTTTTAAGGATAGCTTGCAGGTTCACTCAAGTTGGAGAATTATTTTTCCTGTTGTTAACCAGGTTGGTGTTTGTTCAGGTGCTAACAGTTCTTACTCATGGCTAAATCTTCATGTAAAGATGTTAATACTTTTAGCCAGAAGTTACATACAGCATCTGTGCCTGGAATTTTCCAGTTAGGAACTTTTCTTAACTTTGCTTCAATTTCTCTGGCTATTACTCATCCCATTTCCTGTACATCTGATTTTCTTATTCGTTCTTTTATTTCTTCTGTCCATTCAGTATCTTTGTTATGTTCCACATGATCTTCATAGATATTTCTCTAAAAGGTATCTATTTCTTCTTTTTTTTTGGTGGTGTTTCAATTTTTTTTTGCTTTGTTTCCCACTTCTTTATAAAACTTTTTGGGTCATCAATAAATTACTAGTTTTGTACTTCCTTTATATTTATTTCATAGCTTCTACATTTTTCTGCCTTTGCAAATAAACTAAAAATATTAGCTAAGTGTATGATAGATCCTGATCTGTTATGATACTGTGCATTGCTTTTATCACATCTATCTTTCTGAGTATTTTTGATCTGTTCCCTCTTCTATACTCTTCTAACAGTGACACTTCTTGTCTTAATCGGTTAGTAGTTTTCTCTATTCACTACTTCCATGATGGCATTTGATTTCTGCTCTTCCTTTCCCTTACTATCCTGTGTTTTTGTGGTAAGCATTTATCTGTTATTAATTTAGCTGAACAGTAATATATCCTATTTATCTCTGTTATATTGCATGAATTTCCATGAACAGTCCTAATTACTGTAGTCATTAGTTTTATCAAACTTCTAACTTTTTGGATTTATTGACTTTCTGTAGTCTATGTCTTTCATTGATCTTAATATGTCTGTTCATCTCTACTAAATAATGCAACTCTTCTCTTAGATCATTTTATTCTAAACTGAAGGCACATTCTTTGTTCTCCATTTCCTGAAGCATTCTACAGAAAGTTCCAGAGCATGTTATTGTGCTACATTCTCTTCAGTTTCATACTGTGCCATCCATTTCTCTTTCATATGGGAACTCGCTGGCCTAGCATTCCACAACACTGAATGTATCAGAGTTGTCACAGTTATCTAGTCTTTCTCTTGCCGTGCAACTCCCACTGAACGTTTGTACTGGTTTCCTATGGAAGGCTCCAAAGCATCTTCATGTGGCAACTGATCAGATGTTTCCTGCTCCACTGGTTTCTCCTTAATTTGGGGATCCATTGTCCTATCCGGCTGTGGTGTTATCAGAGTTAGATTTTCTGCTCTAAATCCTTCACTTCACAGGTAATTTACAATCTCAGTTTCTACTTTTTAACTTCTCCATTACTAATCATTTCTACTATTCCTCTTTATTTTTTGTACTGTAAAATTTTCCATATCTGGATGCATTTGCCTGTATTTCTCTGCAAATATCTTTGGTGCTGCCTTTTTTGGATGGATTTTGCTTTCTTATTTCCATAAATATTTCCCCATTTTAAATCTAGTTTTCTTTCCCACATCCATATTTCTTTTTCATATATCTTCTGTTCCTACTTTTCTCCTTAGTTTCATAGATTCATAGATTAGTACTAGACTAAATGCCCTGGTGGGCCATTTTAAGTTTAGCCAATTACCCCCTGTGAGAATCAAACCTTGTATCTTGTGTCTGTAAGGTAAGTACCTTAACCATTATGCCAGTAAGTATTATAAGTTGAGGATTTGTTGTTCCATCATGCTGTGATATAACCCGTGTTAGACTTTCTACATTAAATCCTTCACTTCACAGGCATTCCATAAATTAGGCTTCTATTTTTTTTACTTCTGCTTTACTAATTTTCTGTTGTATGTTCCCTCTTTGTGTGATCTACTGGCTTCTCCTTAATTTGGGGATCCATTGCCCTATCCTGCTATGGTTTTAGCAGAGTTAGATTTTCTACACTAAATCCTTCCTTCACAATCCATAACCACAGTTTCTATTACCTTAACTTTTCCATTACTAATCCTCTTCTCTAACTTTCCTCTTTGTTTTCTTATTTTTTGTATTGTGATATCTTCCATATCTGGATGTCTTCGCCTGTATTTCTCTTTGAATATCTTTGGGGCTGTTTTTTTGTATTGATTAATTTGGCTTTCTCTTTTGAGTAAATATTGCATCATATCAGATCTTTCTTTCCCATGCCCATGTTTCTTTTTTATACCTTTCAAAAAGCACTAGATTTTTTTTGTTATATTTCCCACTTCCTCAGTTGCTTCTTTTTCCAAACACCCCAAGGTTTCTTGGTCAATATAATAATGTTTTTCATAAATCTGTTGTATTAATGAACACAAACTTGCATTTGAAGCTTTTGGTAGTTTTTCTTGTGCAAGTATTTTTCTTTCTTCTAATTCCTCTCTTAATCTTTCTGTATATCTTCTGCCTGGAAACTCTGGGTTTCTTGAATATTAGTAACAATACATAATTTCTTTCTTATCCTCAATAGCCTTTCAGTCATCTTTATGGCTCTTTTTTGGGCCATCAGTTTTTGTGATTTTTGTGGACTACTACTTCCTTCTACAACAAGGAGCCATCGTCCCCTAAGCCTGGCCTAGCCCCATTGTAGGAATATTTCCATGTCTTGAAAATTTTAAACTGTCATTTTTTCCAGTCCTGGCACCAGTGCGCCTACCAGGATTGGGCACTTTTTAATCCTGGGTCTTGTGCACTCAGCTCTCTCTTTTATTTTTTAACCTACTTCTATCCATGATATATGCAGTATAAAATACCGTCTATATATCAGAGTCATCTTGGTGAGATTTTGTGAAAAACGGGATCCACCTTGTGAAGGTATTCACCAAGCCTTCAGGATGAATTAAATTCTAGCAATATTACTTTCCTTTGCTTGCTGATTTCTCATCTCTCCATTTGGACCCCTAAAGATGTGGTTCACTGTATGTATAATATTATGGAGTTTGTCGGTGTCCACAGCCATGCACTGCAGGACTACTGGTAATCTGTCATCTATCACGGTTTGCATTCCGACCTTAAGAAAGCAATACAGAAAAAGTAAATGTGTTTCTTGCAGGTGCAGGTAGCAGAAATATATCAAGAACACACTCAACAGACATCCATACAGTGAACATTCCAGATTGCATCCAGCATTCTATTGTGTCATGCCAACATTTCCTAAGAAAGGTTGCAGTGTTGGAGTTCAGACAAAGTTTGTGGAACAAGACCTTCACCATCGAAAAATAACTGATGCAGCAGTACAGTTTCCAGAAGCAAGACTGTCACCATTGCGAGAAGACCACAGCTACTGCAAGCTGAGCGCAGGAGTTTAGACTGAAAAAAAAATATTCCAGAAGAAGAAAAACAGACTTCAGATGATCCCGGTACATCTTGCACTACAGGAGATATATGTGTGGAACCAAAGGCATGCAGCACCCCTGTCAAGGTTCATCTAGACACTATACACAAGCATCCAGAGTGACTCTACAAGTTCTCAGCGAGGAAATGATGATGGCAATGAAAAGGATCCAGACTAGTGTTATTCATCACACAGCATGTCAACATCAGACAGAGAAAAGACCCTTCAGGAAATGGATGAAGACCAGAGGATAAAAAATGAGTCAAAGCTCATAGTGTTTGAATCTTGCCTTGATTCGCTGCTCTTGAAATTGATATGCCCATAATGCTGATCATCAGCAGATGAAGTGCAAAAGAAATATAAGGTGGGGTCATTCATCTCAGCCAAAGTTTTATGAATAAGTGGCCATAAAATAATACAGTGGCAGAGTCAGCCACTAGTAAATCGCATGCTGGCAAATAACCTACTTCTTGCATCATCTGTGATTTTCAGTGGAAGTTCATATGTATATATTGCATATATATATATATATATATATATATATATATATATATATATATATATACACCTTTGGAGTTGATACGCAAAACTACATTCTACGCCATTCACCTCGAGTATCTGTTCCCAACTGTAAAGCGTGTGTGAACCCAACACCAGGATCAGCTACTGATAGACACTGCAGGAAACAAAATATGGTTAGCAGGATATGGGCAATATGATAGTCCTGGACATTTGGCAAAATATCGCTGCTACACAACGGTGGACCTGGATTCTAGATACATTCTTGACTTTACACTGGAACAAATTTCATTATGAATAGCTTTGACTGCAGTAGAGAAGAAAGCTTTTAAGAAAAGCATGAAAAACATGAAACAGAAAAATGTTAATGTAAAGCTAGTTGCAACTGACCAAAACCGTGGAATAAGTTTTATTGGTCAAATATCTCCTCCCTGTCCTCTACCTCCTCTTTTTCTTCCTTCTACCTATCCTAAACATTCTCTTTCACCTCTTAATATTAATTCTCCATTTCTTACTTTTCTCTCCTTCTACCAAGTTCATTGCAGACATATTTCGTAGCTCTTTATATGCTGCTGCTATTAATTAATGGTACTCTGTTTAATTGTCAAATAAACAAAAAGAAAGCCGAAAGGCATCAAAGATCCAATCTTGTAAAGAAATTCCAAGATTAGCAAAAAACGAAGGTGGACCCTGCTCTAGATTTTGACTGGACACAGCTATTTTCTATGATGATTGATTGGATGGCTTTTGTTTTTTTAACTCTCTTGAGATTTATGCAATGATAGATCTGAAGAAGGGCAACTGTCCAAAAGTGCTCATCATCGTTTTTATGTTTTTAATTAAAGTTCTTTTTTACATTTCAGCTTTGGTGGTCCACCTTGTTTTTTTGCTGACTCTGTTTAATTGTAGTACACTTGTTGATTTCATGTATAACTCAGCTGATTACTTGCAAATCTCAGTTTACGATTTTCTTTATGTAATGTTGGAATTTTTTTGCAGCTTTTCTCCCTGGGCCTCCACTGAAAAGAGGTAGCTTTCTGCCCAGTTGGACTACCCTGGTAAACAAATGCAATAAATAAATATAATACGTAAATGAAAGCATGGATAAAAACTGCCAAGGGAATGTTAAGTCCAAGCTTCTTATGATCTTCACAGATCAAAAGCCTAGTAAGTACTTGTGAACCTATGAACTGGTTGCAGTAGAGGATAAAACTTTGAGAAAGGATAAGTGAATGACTGGGATTTAAGGGCAAGAAGATGGTACTGATAATATTCCATTTATAAAGAGGAAAGTGGCTATTTGGACTGGTTTTCTGATGAAAGGCAGAGGAAATAATAGCTGTGTAAAAGCTTACCATAACAATATGTTCTGTTCTCTGTTGCACTATTCTTAACATGAGGAAGATCTCTGCAGTAGGTGACCCGATGTCGGCCAGTATACAAAAGTCTTTCACTACTGTAACATGTGTTGTACGTCGCACATATGGTGCTGTCGTACATCAGCCATAAAAGTGACATATGCACGCATCTACCTCAGAAGCCAGCCAAAGGAAAGTAGGGAATGACCATACAAAGAAAGGAACCAAACCACCAGGGGGAAGGAGGGAGGGATTGGAATATTGAAACAGAAAAGAGAAGGACACATACCGTTATGATATGTTTTTACACAACTATTCTACTCCCTTCTATTCATATGTTGCAGTATTCTTAACATGAAGGAGAGTACAAAAGCTAATGAGGAGAGGGTGGAGGAAGAGGCAGCAGACCTTTCCAGGAACCCATGCAGTATGTTTCTGGCAAACCTTGCCATGGGCCTAGAAATGCCATCCAATTTGTAATGTTTAGTTAAGGTATGTACAGAAGTCCATGTAGCTGCTTCGAGAATAGAGCTAGTGTCCAGTCTCTTGAAGAAGGCACCTGACAAAGCTACAGCCCTAGTGGAACAGGCCTTTACAGAAGAAGCAAGGGTTTTACCATGCTTTACATAACAGAATGAAATAGCCTCAGAAATCCAATTAGAAACAGGAACAGATGCTTGGTGCCAGAGCCATGGGGTCAAGCTCAATGCCAAGAAATGTATAGTTATCCCCTTTGGGGAAAAAACATGTACCCATGAATTACCACATAGGTGGCAGTACACTAAACACCGAAAGTGTGATAAGAGACTTAGGGACACAGGTGGACAGTGGTCTCACCTTCGATAACCACATCGCCACAACAGTCAGGAAATCCTTCTATGTGGCACACCTCATCATTAATGGCTTTTCGTCCAGAAAAAAAGGAGGTCATTGTCCCACTGTACTCATCCCTCATTAGACTCATTGAAGAATACAACACCCCATTTGGTATGTACCTCTCAAGACATCTGCAACAACTGGAAAGGCCGCAGAAATACCTCACTAAAAGAATCACAGGCCTAAAGCAGATGCCCTACGCTGACCGCCTTAAAAAACTCCAGCTATATTCTGTCGCATATTGTCTACTCAAGAGGGGATCTCTGCTTAACATACAAGGCCATGTCAAACCCAGAGCTGTTGGACATGCTACACTTAAAGATATCCCAATCCCTCAGAGCCACACGCTCCAGGGATCTAAACCTTGTCATCACAATAAACAAAACATGTTGGAGGGATAGGTTCCTGACCCAGAGACTCCCCGGACTCTGGAATAGACTGCCCATACATGTCAAGCAGAGTGCCTCTTTGGCCCTCTTCAAAAGGAACCTTGACGATTGGATGCGAGAAAGGAAATTCACCCTGGGGATCATGTCAGTCGCCCTGCTAGACAGGGGTCCAGGGAAGTAAATAGTGTGGGAAGAAATAGCCAGGGAATTGTTATGGCTAGGCTTGAATAGGCCCTAGGGCTGATAGCTTAGTACCAACCTCTGAACCTATGAATAAACAGTCTGCTTGGAAACAGGCGATTCCAGAGCCCAAGGATAATAGGAGACAAAAAGCTGGTCTGATTTCCTAATAGCTTTGGTCTTGTCTAGGTAAAATCTAAGTTGCCTATGCACATACAGGCTGAGCAACACCTTCTCACAATAATTTTGTGGAGAAGGAAAGAAAGCACATAAATGAATGGATTAGTTGAGTAACAATTTAACTACCTTGGGCATAAAAGATGGGTTAGTACACAAGGACACCCTGTCTTTATGGAAAATCAAAAAGGGGGGAGAAGCCATAAGGGCCTGGAGCTCAGACACATGTCTGGCTGAACTGATAGCTAGAAGCAGCACAGTTTTCCAGGAGCAATGTTGCAAGAATTCTGATTTAGCTGGCTCGAACCAGGGAAGAGTCACGTTTTCTAGTACAAAATTAAGATCCCAAAGTGGAGGAATAGGTTTCCTGGGCGGTCTAATGTGAAGGATGCCTTTAGGAAACTGTTTAGTCTCAAACCTGCTAGGTAGAGGTGGGGGGAAATAGAAGCAGACTTCAAAACAGCTGACATATGGGCCTTCACTGAAGAGTACGCCAGGCCAGCACTGAGCAATTCACACAAAAGGTGGAATCCTTCAAAGCCCCCGGGCCTGTGGAAAATACGGCCCAGACCGCAGAATCCTTTATAAACGCATTCTGTGAACACCTTCAGGAATGCATGGATCATGCAATCCAAAATAAAACCAAGACACAATCCTCAAAACGCAGACGTCTTATCTGGTGGACCCCAGCCATAAACAAACTATACAATAGAAGGAGGAAGCTACTACATGATAGAGCAAAATCCCAAAAAGTGAAGGCATCTCTGATCAGTATTAGCAAAAAACTACGGGCACTCATGAAATCGTCTAAGGCCAGCTTCGAGAGAAAAATTGCACAGGACACTAAGGATAATCACAAGGCTTTCTTTAGCTATGTTAGTAACCTGGGTGGGAATTCCCAGATATGCTCAGAATTAGTCCAAAATGACAAAAAATACACCGAACCCACAGACATTGCCAACATGCTAGCTGACAGGTTCAGCGCAAACTTCTCCCCCCACCACCACCAAAAGGGCAAATATCTATCCCAGCAGAGTGCTGCCCACCTGACATCTCAGATGCTCAGGTAAGAGCCGCCCTCTCTAAAGCAAAAAACACAGCATCAATGGGACCAGACGGTGTCCCGGGCTGCGTCCTACATGAACTCCAAGAAGAGCTAAACCCAAACATAAAACTACTGTTCAATCTCAGCCTTACTACAGGATATGTACCCAAAAAGTAGCGTACAGCAACAGTGGTCCCTCTCCACAAAGGTGGTGCCTCAACGAATCCTGGAAACTACCGCCCCATAAGTCTGACTAGCTTGGTCTGCAAAGCTATGGAAAGGATCATCATGGACCTCATAAATAAAGATATTGAGGACCTACAGACACTGGATCCTACCCAGTTCGGCTTTGTTAAGGGCAGATCCTGCCTCTTAAACCTGGTCGATTTCTTTGAAACAGTCACCAAGGCCATTGACGAGGGGAAGGTGGTCCACACAGCCTACCTGGACCTCGCAACAGCCTTCGATACAATACCCCACTCGGGCATTATAGATAAGCTCACCAGCTTAAATATAAACCCCTATGTCACTAGATGGGTTGCAAACTGGCTCAAGGACAGAACCCACATGGTTAGAATTGCTGGAGCCATGTCAGACTCCAAACCAGTTACAAGTGGCGTCCCACAAGGCTCAGTCCTGGGACCTCTCTTGTTCGGTATATATTTCTCGGAGGTACAGGCCAACACGGAAGGACTATGGCTGACCAAGTTCGCAGATGACTGCAAACTGGGCGCCATAATCAACTCTCCAGCCAACACAAACATCCTCCAAAAGGGCCTCAAAGAAACAGACAAGTGGTGCCAGAGCCATGGCCTCAAGCTAAACGCCAAAAAGTGTATAGTCATCCCCTTTGGCAAAAACAAAGTGCCCACAAATTACCACATAGGTGGTAATCCATTAAGTACAGAAGAAGTAATTAGGGACCTGGGGACCCAAGTTGATAGCAATCTCTCATTTGACAACCACGTGGCCAAAGTGGTTAGAAAAACATTTTATATAGCCCACCTAATCATGAAGGGATTCACATCTAGATCAGGGGAGGTCATCGTGCCTCTTTACTCATCCCTCATCAGGCCCATAATTGAGTACAATGCCCCTTTTGGGATGTACCTTACCAGACACCTGCAGCAACTGGAAAGACCCCAAAAGTACCTCACCAAGAGGATCAAAGGGCTCAAACAGATGCCATATGCTGCCCGGTTAAAGAAACTCCAGCTCTACTCAGTGGCATACCGCCTGCTCAGAAGCGATCTGTGCCTGACATATAAAGCCATGTCCAACCCGGAATTAATGGACATGCTGCACCTCAGAAAATCCAAATCCCATCGAGCCACGCGCTCGAGAGACTTGAACCTCAGCACTGAAATAAATAGGACATGCTGGAGGGACAGATTCATAACCCAGAGGCTCCCTTCACTCTGGAATAAAATCCCAGTCCAGGTTAGGCAGAGTCCCTCATTGACTCTTTTCAAAAGAAATCTTGATGAGTGGATGGGAAATCGTAGGTTTAGCCTGTTAGACAGAGGCACAGTATACTAACCTCGAAAAAGGGCATAGCAAAATTAATTTAAAATGGGTGGCGAAAGCCAAACACACTCTGGCTAGGCTTATAAATGCCCTAGGGCAGATAGCCTAGTATGAACCTATGAACTTATGAACAAATAGGAAAGAACCAGAGGGAAATCCACTGATAGTGGATCCTGGTTTCGTGACACCAAATTGAATATCTCTTCCACTTGGCTAGGTTAAGATTTTCTGGTATTGGGTTTCCTGGCCTCCTGCAGAACCCTAAGCACGTCCTCCGAGAACAGGTATCTTAAAAGAATTAAAACCTATCACCCACAGCATCAGTTGGAGGGAAAAACGTGGAGATGGAAGAGAGTTCCTTTGTCTTGTGTGAGAAGGTCCACCCTGTGAGCTAACTTGTTGTGACTGCACTTGGGTAAATGCATGAGAAGAGGGAACCAATGCTGCCTTGGCCAAAAGGGAGTCACCAATAAAATTTTAGTTTTTTTCCTCCTGAATTTTGAACAGGACTTTCGGAATGATTGGGGGGGGGTGCATACAGAAACATCCCCATCACCCAGATCACAGGGTGAATGGACTCTGGCACAAAATTGTGGAAGTGGTTTGTTCATGGGGGTATCTACCTGAGAAATACCGCACTGGTGGACAATGTCCAGAAACACATTCCTATGAAGCATCCATTCATGGGACTGTGTTACGGACCTGCTCATGGAGTCTGCCACACAATTTTGGTTGGATGGGATGTACACTATGGAGTGTCAGCCGGTATTGGACTGCCAGCTCTCAAACCTGGAGTGCTAGCCTGCATAATAAGTAGGATTTGGTTCCCCCCTGCTTGTTCACATACCAGAGGGTCGTCATTTTGTCTGTTAACAGTTTTAAAGGTCCTGGGAGAAAGACAGGATGAAAGGTTTTAATGGCTAGCAGCAGCGCCCTCACCTTCCTTACACTGATATGTTCCCTTTATTGACAGAGGGGATCATAACCCTTGAACTTTAAAGTTTCTGAAAGCTGTCCCCATCCTACATCCGAAACATCTGTGAACAGCTCTTGAACTGAATTGAGGCGGGGGTGCAAGGGGAGTCCTGGGCTGAGAGACTCTCACTGGATCCACAACTGAAATTTCCTCTTCAAACAGGGGATGAAAGGAACTGGAAAGTAAAGAGGGTGCGAATGCTGCATCCAAACTGACTTTAAGAACCACTGGAGTCTCATCATGTGAAGTTTTGCCAGAAGGAGCACTGGGATAGTGGATGCCATGAAACCCAAACCCTGAGGAACTCCCTGGCTGAAATGTGGTGAAGAGGTAGAAGGTTTCTGAAGTAGGACGTCGGGTCCAGTGCTTTATGTGGATGGAGAAAAACTCTCATGAGGGCTGTCTGAATCCTGCACTCCAAGAAGATGTGATCATGAGACAGGCAGAGAACAGATTTTTGTTTTTATAGTTTATAGAGAAACCTAACATTGAAGAAGAGAAGTGGCAAAAAGAATGTTTTGCTCTAAGATCTCTGGGGAAGTTGCCATAAAGACGAGATCATCCAGGTAAGGGAACATGATGATGCTCTGAAGCTTGCAGTAGGCAATCACAGTGGCTAGGCATTTCACAAATACCCTTGGTGTAGTAGAAAGTCCAAAGGGCAAGGCAGAGAACTGAAAATACCAGGAAGCCACAGAAATACATAAAGACTTCCTGCAGTTGAGGTGTATAGGAATGTGTAGATATGCATCTTTGATATCCAAGTATCCAAGGAGGCTAAGAAGGCTTGTGGCAGAAAAAGTGAGAACAAGGTTTGAACAGTTAACATACGGGAGGTGAGTACCTTCAGAGAGGTGCTGAGATGAGACAGATCTAAAATGGGCCTCCAAGGACCATCCTTTCTGGGCACCAGGAACATTCTGGAGTAGAAACCTCTTCCTTTTTGGCCTTGAGGAACTTTTTGAATGGTTCCTTGTCTCCACAGGTCTAGAAGTATATCTGGAAAGGAAGTCAGTTGTTCCTTTGGTGGCTGGGGAGTGCCACTGAAGGAAGGTAGGGAATCCCATACCAGAAACTATCCTTTCTGAATGATGGACAGAACCCAGGAGTCTTGAGTTATGCTTTCTCAGACCGGCAGAGACACACAGTGGTGCTGGGAAAGTGGAATGTGAGTAGGTCGGCTTGGGCAGCCAGAGGGAATCAGGCTTGTCTGGAAAGGAATGCTTCTGAACCTGAGTTGCAGGGGCAGCCCTGGACTGCTGAGGTCTCCTACCATCCTTTTTTATTTTAAGTGGAGGAAGGCGGGAGTGCCTACATACAAAGGCAGTTTTTGCTGGGTAATTTCTCTAAAGTTTAGGCACTAGAGAGACAAAGATGTCTTTTAATTTCTCTGACTCTTTTCCCCTTTCCTGCAGAGATTTAAATAAATTAGCGGCTGCAGGACCAAACAATGCAGAATTGTCCGAAGGGGCATCCATAAGCTGGAGGATCTTCTTAAGACAGAGCCAAAAGCAGCTGCTCAGGCAGAGGCCTCTGCAGCATCATAGCTGCATTTGATGGAGTGGCGGACTCTCTGAGAGGAGGCTCCAAGCAAGGATACAGCCAAGGTCTTATTGTCTGAGTCAGTCAGGCAAATCTGAAAAGACCTGGGAGAGTTGGGATAGAAAGTCTAGGGCAAATCTGGTCATGTGTGTTTGGTAATTAATGGCTCTAAATGCTAAGGTGGCTGAAGCGTACAATTTCTTGCCTATTCTTTCCAGGTTCCTACTGTCCTTATCTAAAGGAAGGAGAGAGGTTGAAGGCAGTAACCTGGATGTTTTTTCTGAAGTTACTGAAATCATCGATGAATCTGCTGAAGGAAACAAGAACTTACATTTCTCAGGACCTTGTAAAATTGGTCAGGCTTCTTAGGAGCAGGAGGCTGGAAGTCTGGGGCCTTGGAAACAGAGGTGAAGACATGTATGAAAACAGGTTAGACAGTAGGAACAGCTGAAGGACTGGGTGATGCCACCTGCAAAAGGTCATAGTACCTCTTTTTGTACATTAAGATACCCGAGTGCCATCACATTTGAAATGATCTTTCACTGTGACTAGGGTTTTGCCAAAACAGAGTTCTTCCATGAGTGAGTCAGTTCCATTGGAGTCCTCCTCCAGGGAGGCATAATCTAGAGGGGGGTATTTGTGAGGAGTAGGCCAGAGATTCCTTTTGTGAGGAGGGCTCTTCATCTGAGGAAACCTCTTCCCTGACTCCTTTTTGTGGAGATGCTGTGCAATGAGGGGTAGGAATTGAAACCCCAGAGGAGGGCTTAAGGGCCATAAGGACCTTGAAAAGGCCTTGGGTGAATGTTCTCAGTCACTGTGAGGTTCCTTTGGAGGGGCTAAATGTTTTGTTTTTTGCTTCTTCTTTTGATGCAGGTGTGCCCTATGTAAAGTAAAATGGCTGGACGTAGGCCTACATAAAATGATATCCAAGTGAATTTCCCCCACACCAGGATCTGAGGTATCCCTTTAGGGCCTTCAGTTAGTACGAGCCTCGGTTCTCCTTGTACATCCAGGATGGATGCCTGCTCAGCCTCTGAGGACGTGCCAGTGGTCAGATCCAAGGCAACCTCAACATCGGGCTTGGCTTGTGATGCAGAGCCAGGAAGTGGTCGCATCTCTAGGCTCTCATCTGCTTCAGGAAAGACATCCATATGAAGAGGAGCAGCAGCAGCTTCATGCCTCTGCTTTTCAGCCTTCCACTTAGCAACCAACATGAACCTTGAGCCCCAAGGATCCCTCCATCATGCTTTTAGCTAATAACTTTAAGCACTGGCTTTCAAAGTAAATGGCTAAGGAGGAAAGTCTACTTCTAAGGGTCTTGTGTACAAAGACCTGGCAAATAGGACAGGATTTGTGGTCATGGGTAGGCTCTAGGCAGAAAACACGCTGAAGACGGCTATCTTTATGTGGAATTTGTCTTCCACACTGTTTTTTTGTCTTTTTTTTGGTTGACATGAACCCTACCACTAAACAGTAGTAAAAGAAACAAGATTTCTCCCACGGGGAACTTATCTGAGAATTCACAGAAAAACAGCAAATGGCTCGGCAAGCAGACTAACATTCAAAGGTGGCAAACGGACAGGCGGCAGAGAAGGTCTGAGGTAGATGCATGCGTATGTCACTTTTACAGATGATGTACGGCAACAGCCTACATGCGACATACCACACATCCTACAGTAGTGAAAGACTTTTGTATACTGCCTGACATCGGGTCACCTACTAAGGAGATCTCCCTCATATTAAGTATACTGGAACAGATGAACACGTGTTTACTGTGTTAAATGAGAACTACTACAATGTGAACAGATTTCCTTGAAGATTAAGTGCTATTCTTAATGGCAGAAACAGCTGACATGGCAACTAATTATATGCAGAGTAAATGTTTTGTGAAAGTTATGAGAAGACATTAGACTTGCACCTGGTTGACATGCTGGACTGCATGCTCTTTGAGGGAATGGCTGAGCATGGACTTGCTGTTTTTAGCATGCTGTTCAGTGAGAAAGGGATTTCGGTGATGCTTGACCGGTCATTAGATGATTTATTTACTTAATATTTGTTTACCAGGAAAGACCAACCTAAAACAAAGCCAATTTTCAGTGGAGGCCCAGGGAGAAATGCTCCCTGACTCCTTTTTATAACGTGGGAGGAATCCGGAGCACCCAGAAGAAACCCACACGAACGCAGGGATGATATGCAGACTCTGTACAGAAGGCACCCCAGCCGAGAATTGAACCGGTGAACCTCTTGTTGTGAGGCAACAACACAACTACTACACCACTGCACCATCCAAAAGATAGTCCCAAAACCCAGGATTAAACCAGTGACCTTTAGATCTTCAGTCTAATGCTCTCACAACTGAGCTATTTCAGCTGATGATTATTTACTTGGTCATTGCTAGACTTACTATGAAATGAATATAAATAACACAACAATTTAGTTTATCTGACTAGATCATGACAATCACGGTCAATTGTGGTCTTTGTAGGAAGGGTTTGAACTGGGGATATACATTACAATTGGGATTTCATATGTGAAGTTCTCTGAGGTGAATCTTCCATGTATATGTCAAGATGTTAAGTAAGGGTCATGGATTGTAAGTGTACTGCCAAGTGGTCACTCAGGATTCATGACCCAGCAGTTCATTCCAAAATCTGTGTAATAAAATTGGTAAAGGGGAACCTATTATATTTAATTTTGAAAAAAATATTAAAAAAAATCCTGACTAGTTAAGGCATTATATGGTTAAAACTTGCTGTTACCTGGATAAATATTAAGAAGATTATGGCAAATCTGGAAGAAAAACACCTGGCCTTTCACTCTATTAATTACAGAGAAGGACAAACAGAACACATTATGGTGGTTTGGTCTCATGCATGATTTGGCAGAGCAGATTTGGGACAGAAAGGAAGAAGTCAAGAAGAGGAGATGGCCAGTCTTGAGATGGATTGATTGTGGGAGAAAAGACCTGATGGAGGTGGGCATGACTGCTGAAGAAGGTAGAAGATTTGCTCTAAATTGAAAACAGTGTCAACAGTTGACATGACACCCCGACACCATGTAAAAATGGGAAACGGAGGGCTGATGATGATATCATTATCAGGAATGCTGTATCTGCCAAGATTATAAACTTCTTGCAATGACTCTACAGCAATTCTTTGTCGAAAAACAGTTATAATTAACAGTGTTAAATATTCATGGCACAAACAACTTGCTTAGGAGTAGTGGGGACATTAGATGGAAACCCAGCAATGGAAATATTATTACAATAACAGCACAGGCAATGCTTGCCTGTCAGCTTACTAATTGAAGTACTCTAGCAAATTGTATGAATGAACATTTCTGCACTCATTACATTTCTACTTCCTATCTGAGTGCTATCTGCTTGGTTAATCTGTAAACATTACATACAAGTAAGATATATGTAAACAGATTGGTCTAGATTTATACAATGTGGAAGATACAGAAGTTTGCTTGATTCATAGGTTCATAGATGTTTACTAAGATAATGACCACAAGAGCCTTTTTAAGCCTAGCCATGCATCCCAAATCTCTGACAAGTTCTGGTACCCTTGATAACTGTAAGCAGGGGCTTGGGAGATGAAACACTTACAAGCACAGGCCTAGGAGATGAACCATTTACAGGCTGCCTGTGTCCATTAGAGACATAGGTATCAAACACGGGATGAGTTTTCTGTTTCCCATTCAATTGTCAAAGTTACTCTACACTTGAATTGGGTTGAACTCTGCTTCACATGGCTGGGGAGCCTGCTCCAGAGATGGGGTAGTCTCTGAGATACATACCTGCATCTCCAGCAGGTCCTATTTATATCACAGGCAAGGTTTAAGTCTTTAGAATGGGTAATTCTGGTGATGTTTGTTTTGTGGATATGCAGGAGGACCATCAGAGTGGGATCTGACAATGCCCTGTATGCCAGTCACAGACCTCCCCTCAGCAGCCTGTAGGAGACAGAATACAGGGACAGAGTCTTGAGGCAGTCTGCATAGGGCATTTTACTTGTGCCCTGTATCGTTTTAGTGAAGAACCTCTGTGGAATTCCAATTGTTCTATATGCCTGGTTAGGTACATACCAAAGGGGCACCGTACTCAATGATAGGTGTGACAAATGCTGAATACAGTGGAACAGTGACTTCCTTGGACCCAGATGCCATACCTTTGTTTATAAGTTACGCAACAAAGAACGATTTCCTCCATACTGTAGACACTTGATGGTGAAACGCTAGATTACTTTCTGTGTGTGTCCCCAAGTCCCTGACTACAACTCTAAGGGGTGCGTTGTCAATACGATAGTTACAGGGGTTGATGACTTCCCAAACGATACTATTATGCATTTCTTGGCATTTAGTTTTAGTCCATGGCTCTGACACCAGCTGTTTGTCTGTGTCAGCCCTTCCTGGAGAACATTTGTGTCAGCAAGAAATTCAGTGACAGCTCCTAATTTGTATTGCTCTGCAAATTTAGTCACACAAAGTCCACCGACATTGGCCTTGACTTCAGAGAAGCAAATGCCAAAAAGGAGTGGTCCCAAGAACAATCCCTGAGGGACTCCACTTGTGACTGGCATCTTTGCAGAGGTGGACTTCCCAGTTGTAACTTCTTGGGTCCTGTCTGTGAGCCAGCTGGCTATCCACTGGGTAACTGTTTTCACCTAACATCCTGAGTTTATCAACAATGCCTGAGTATGTTATTGTGTCAAATACCTAGGCCAGGTCAAGGTAGTTAGAGTGAACCATTTTGCCCTCATCCATTGTTTTTTTTTGACCTTCTCAAAGAAGTCCACCAGGCTGAGTAGCCATGACCTGCCCTTGACGAAACCAAACTGAGTTGGCTCCAGTGTCTGTAGATTTACTATATCATTAATGATTATTTCCATGACAATTCTTTCCTTGGCTTTGCATATGAGACTAGTGGTTTCCAGGGTCTGTAGATGGTTCACCTTTGTGCAGAGGGATGACTGTTGTTATTCTCCATTCATAAGGCACAAAGCCTGTTTGGAGGCTACAGTTAAACACCAATTCCAGAAACTTCATAGGTCATGTTTCATACTATTCAGAAGGCATCCTGGGATACTGCCTGGATCCATTGATGCAGTGTTCTTGGCCTAAGAGAGAGCATTATGGACCAGTTCTCTAATGATAGCAGGAGGAGTTATATTTCATGGCATTTCCTGAGGGAAGGTTGAGGGGAGGAGAGAGGGGTAAAGTTGGAGCTAAATTTGACGGCCAGTAGATTTGCTATATCTTCTGGCACAATGAGCTCTGCACACAATTGTGTATTGCCTTTGAGGTTGCAGACATAGCTAAAAAAATGCCTTGTGGATTTTCTTGGCCTTGGAAGGCCAACTGTACCTCAAATTTGGCTTTGGTAGACTTAATTTGTCCTCTGAGTTATTTGTTTAGTTTAATGAGAGTGCTTTTATACTGCTGGGTGCTGCACCTTCAAAAGTTTCCATGATTTTCTTCCTTCTGTTATACAGCCTACTGATTTTGTGATTCCTCCACGGTGGCTTGTTTTTTGAGTTATATCTGTACTTCTTCTTAGTGGATACAGCTGCCTCTATATGTAAAAGAGGACGAAAAAAATATGTATGAGCTGAAGAAGAAAAAAAAAAAAGTCTTTGGGCAGGATTCAGGAAGCCTCCGTGTAAGAGTTATAACTCTTACATGGAGGCTGCAGTTAAACGGTGTGATGTCAGCATGTCATGCATATGCATGAGGTGCATGAGGCATGCTGAATCGCATGTAAGTCTTACACGGTCCGTGTAAGACAGTAGGGGGCGTGTCCGTAGGCTAAGCCCTGCAAGCGGACACGCCCCCGGACGTGTAGAATGGCAGAAAGTAAACACCCACGAGAGAGGCCATGAAAATGTGAATAAACACACTACACAACACATGCCCCCACAGACCAGCAATGTAAAATGTAAAAAGTGAACAGATGTTATAAAATGAAAACTTGTTTTTTTTTTTAAAACCTCGTAAATGTTTGCTAATGCGTGCGCTCGTGTGCACGGGTGTGCTACTAGCGCAACTGCAGTTAGCAATCAGTGGAAAAGGATATAAGAACTAAATATGCAAAGTAAGGTAAGAAGTAATAGCATAGCGGTAGAGTTTTCGGCTTAAGAGCAGGCAGGCAAGGTTCGAGCCCACACAACATCCTTTTTTTTTTTTTGTAAATAAGCACTAAAAAGGCCCCTGACAGTATTGTACAAATGTAAAAGTATTTCCTTTTGTAAAATGGAATGAAATGGATCATATATTTTCAAGTAATACAATAATAAAAATATTTAGAAATGTACTGATAGCTAAGCTGCTGTCAAACAAGGTGAGACAGAGTGCCCGTAGCTGAGTAGTGTTTCAAAGGCTGCAAATTGCTTGCCCGTAGCTAAGCACTGGTTTAACAGGCTCAAACTGTGTGCAACTAGCTGTGCTTAGCTTAACATGCGTGTTAATAGCCAATTAAGGTTTAACCCAGTGCACACTGTTTGCGCGGAGGTGCGCGCCGCGCCCACAAGCTAACCGCTGGGCACCGTTAAGCAAGCTGTATCAAAAGTGCCTTTACAGAGACACACCCCTCAGCCTGTCTAGACCGTCATAAAAATTAAAAATCAGTGGTCAGATTCGAACCCAGGATACCATGCACTAGAGTCAAGGTACTAAACCACTAAGCCATGACAGCAGTACTTAGAAATGCAGAAATAGCATATATATAGGATGTAATCCAAAATGGAGCATGATAAAGCAGTTTCTGTGAAGTTGATACAATTCCAAAACGGCCAATCATAAAAATGTGTGGGAAAATCGGCATATATAAGCCCCATAGGCGGGAATACACAGCATAAACGATTGTAGAATAGACCTGCAGGCAGAATGAGTGGAGTAGGGGAGGGACGTTGCTTTCGAGCACAGCGGTGGGGCGTTGAGTCCAGATACATGGTCTGGCTCCTAGTTCATCATCATGAGGCCCAACTCATGCAGGGCCAGGTCTCATGGGGAGCATACAGGGCGGAGGGCATGGGACCAGTTGGCTCATGATCTCACCAGTGCTACTGGGATCCCACATACCGGTGAGCAGGTCCATCACCACCATGCGGACCTGAAGCGACGCAAACAAGACCAGTTGACCCAATGGATCCAGGAGGCCCAGGATATGCACAATGCCCCACTACTGAGTAAGTTACATTTTACTTATGTATGTACGGAATTCAACTAGCTGATACCATGGAGATGTGTATTCCAATATTACTTGTTTTGTATTACAGCTGCAGGTGTCCACTCTGCGAATCGCAGGGCACATGACAGCAGGCTGGTGTGGCTGCGCCACCATGCAGGTTAGTAACCCCACCTAGTACTTGTAAATAAATATTATAGTGTAGCACTTAGCAGAACACTGCAGTGTATTCATTAAAAGTAATTGAATGTGCAAGCAACAAGTGGAAGTGTGCAGGTATGGCTGCATCAAGTTCATCAGTATGTAAGTGAAACTGGAAATATAATTGATAGAAATAAATTGTTCTGTAATACAGATGTCCCACCATTAATTATATGTAGTATAACCTGCAGTAGTCTCAAGAGTACAGCTTTGGAAGCTGAGTTAATCACATGTGAGATATATCCCCTGTTGAAATGCTGAATCATGACAGAAATGAGGCTGCTGGAAAGTGTTTGAATCACCACAGGTCTAATATGTGAACAAAGCCTAGAAGTACCAACCTGAACTGTGAAATAGCAGGATGTGTGAGAGTGACAGAAAGGGTCATGTATCAATAAATAAAGTAGTAATAACTCCTGAATATATAAGCCTCAGTGTGGTTCTACAGAACTAAATGCATGTGGGAATTAAAAATTAACATCCCAAACTGATTTCAGTGTGTCTGAATCTTGAATGTTTAAGCCAAAATCTGTATATGGTGATCACAGTCAACAATTTTCAGATAGAATGAATGATTGTCTGACATACTAAACATCCATAGTTGTCCCCTGCCCTGTCATCAAAATGTAGCAGGATGATGTATCTGATCAAATTCAAAATAACTAGGATAGTGATGTATCTGTAACAGGTCTAGCATGACAGTCAATTAAAAATCATTTGAAAACTATCACCAACAAGTTAATTGTGTTTCTATTACAAATGTATATCAATGTATAATTTATGAATGTGTCAACATTTTCTTTCTCCACCCACCCTATAATTGCAAATTAAAAACTCACTAAATATTGGTATGTGAAAATTTCATTAACCATGGACATTTGTCCTGTTGTTTCAAAAATATATGCATGTCCGTTGTTGCATGTGCCCTGTTCATACCTGCAAACCTGATGGCCTGTTGCCATTAATCAACCCTGCATGTTGTTTGATTGTGTATTTCTGTTCAAATAATGCATGTGATATTGATATGCCTGTTGTTCAGTGGTGTTAATATCTGGGTGTTTGTTTAATGGGAATACCAATGCATGCTGTTACAACTAATTTGAATGGAATAATATGCTACTAACCCAAACTAACATAACATACTCACAAACCTAGAACGCTTGGGAAGGCGGGTCCCAGTGGACCCACCTCTCCCACCTCATCTGGCGATTGCACCTGGCACTAGTGCCCAGGCCGGACCTTCCTCCAGTGGCCCTGTGCCACCTTCGGGTGGAAGCGCTGCAGGGGATGGGGCCTGTCCCCCCTCTGCAAGCGTGGCCGGAGGAGCCCGTCCACTCACCCTCCAAGGTGTCCGGTCTGTGGTGCGAAGGGAGATTCAAGACTCTGTTCTTGGGCCCCTATGCCAGCTTGAGGCCCGGGTGGCACAGCTTACGGGCATGCCCGTTGTCCCGCCTGCACAGCCCCCAGCACAGCCTTTTCCTGGGCTGTGAAGGAACAGTGGCAACTGCCTATGTGTGGGGATATCAGTTCCACTGTTGCCATCTGTGGGCTCATGTGCCCTGGATATCCCTCCGTCCCCGTCAATTGTGTAACCCCCAACATGTGTCATACACCGCCCCTGTATGCGTCTTGTCTGTCTTGTCTGTTAACCTACCCAACCTACCTCCCCAGCTATACCGACTACCTTCACCTGACATACCACTCTCACCTGAAAAAAAAAAAAAGGGTACTCTGTACCCACAAAAAAATTATGCCCCATACATAGCTGTCCATGTT
Source organism: Protopterus annectens (assembly GCF_019279795.1). Taxonomy (NCBI): domain Eukaryota; kingdom Metazoa; phylum Chordata; order Ceratodontiformes; family Protopteridae; genus Protopterus; species Protopterus annectens. The sequence continues at coordinate 1,301,469,810 of NC_056733.1, forward strand.
GCACACATGTCCGCTGGACATTGAAACAGTTAATTACAATTGGCTGCACAACAGGTATTAATGTTGTCCTGACACCTCTCTCAGGGGTGGAAGGTTTCAAATGTCACATCAAATTACATACAAATGCACAGCTGTTGCTGAGAAAGACATGGGCAGCTATGGGCCTCACCTATATCCCTCCTGCAAATCCCAAGCTTGTTTCCCTACTGTCTTACCCCTCTTTGTGACCCCTTTTTCACCACTTTCCTGTCACCCCTTTTTCTTTTCTTTCAAAGAAAATAGCGCGGGTGTGCGCGAGTGTTAGCAGAGCTCACCGCCAGTGCGCATGCGTGAGCTCCGCGCAAACGAGCGCAGACCTGGTTTTAAGTGCTTAAAAGTGCCTTTGGCACTTTTGATTGACAGGTCCTGTACTCATTTCGAAAGAAAAATAAATTCCCACTGTCAGTCTCGAACCCAGGACCTTGGTAACACTAGTCTGTATGACCTACCACTAAGCCATGACTCTCATACAGGAATATAGTGCTAAAATAAGTATAACATGTAATAGTAGGAATGAAGATAAAGGCAATATAGGATGTGTACTACCCAAAGCATGTCAGGTAGACTTTTACTGTCCTAATTACTGGATTCCCATACTAGTTTAGTGTTAACAGAAACAGCCCTGCTAATTGTTAGCTTGTACTTAATAATGTAAGCTAATGTACATATATGAAAGTATGTATATGTACACACACACACACACACACACACATATATATATATATATATATATATATATATATATATTAATACATATGGAAATATAGTTGTAGGTGTCAGTATGCATACACATTCACTACAGGGAACAGGTGAGAGAAATGCAGCAACCTGAATTTACAACACAGCATGAATCATGAGAGACTTACTAACCTTCACACTCACAGAACACTGTTGACAGCATACCAGCATGGTCCACGCCCTTACAATCTGAAAGGGCAACGCCTATCTCACATACCCTTTTATAGCACTGTCCTGAAATCACAGTGAGACATGCAATCAGTACACAACTGGCTGCATGCAATTAGCAAATGCTGCCTTACAATTGGTGCAGAGGCCATCACATGGACCTATGCAGATACCTACAAAAGCATCCAGTACTAACACTCCACACATGCAATACATTCATTGCACCAAACCGACGGAGAAAGAGAGAGAGAAAAAGAAAAAGAAAGAAAGAAAGCAATAAAGGCAGTGATAAAAAAAAACTGCATCATCACAGCAACAAAACCAGCAGCAGCAGCAAACAGCAATCAGCACCAGTGACACAGCAACAGCTGACACAAACACAGGTAATGCAAAGTAGCAGGTTAATACTGTGTTTACTGTGAAACCTCCAAATGTATCATAGTTCACTATCTATAGGTATGTCCATGAGATAGGTTGTGTGTACATAGTCCTGATATATATACATATGTAATATTGCTGTACATGTCTTCCATACTTAAAACTTCCATAGCTTAGAACACAAGGCCAGTTATGCATATGATGCAGTAGTTCCCAGGGTCAGTAGAGGTTCCTCCTCATTGGTGTGGGACCACTGTGTATGTATGGCACTGTTCAGGTACATATCCTGTAGTATGGCCAGGGTTTAATATCAGTCTGTAATGTGGTGCTATGTCCTCTAGGGGTGAGCATTATCACACATCCAGGGATACCATTTTGTAACAGTGATGCTGTGTGTTCTGCAATGTTGAGGGTGGCCCTCACCTGGACATGTGAGATGATAGGGAGGTTACATTCATCTGTGATAACTAATTCCACTTGTGTAGGAGAATGGGGGGATACCTGCACCTAAACTGTCTGCAACAATGTTGCCAATATCTGTGCATTTGGTGAATGTGAAGCATCTTACCACTGCTGACCACAGATGCCTTGCCTTCATGTGAATCTGCTCTGTGCTGCAGTAGCCTCCTGCTATTGTTATACAATGTGCCTGTATCTGTAGTCCACTGGACAGGATAAATAAGTGGTGTGCATACGGTCTGGGTAAGATATGTGTGCACATTACATGCACTATGTGGGATGTCTGTGGTAAGCTTTTGCAAAGGGGCCAGCAGTGTGTGTTGTGGCTTCCACTGGCCCAGTGGGCTGCATGGATAGCATCACAGTCCTAACTAGTGAATAACTGTGTAATTACATACATACATAGCAAGGTAGTGTACTGTGCTTGTGGTGTTGTTGGGATATGTATATCCAGGCTGAGTAATGTGTGTCCACATCACAGTGTTGGATGGCAACACACATACAGTATGTTGGGATGAACACCCAGAGTGTTTCAGAAGTGTTGCCTGTGCAGAAATATCTGGCCATTACCTGCGCATCCCCCACAACACACACACATGCAACGTATGGCAGAAGTAGTATAGCAGTACACATAGGTTCATAGGTTCATACTAGGCTATTTGCCCTAGGGCATTGATAAGCCTAGCCAGAATGTGTGTCTTTTGCCACCCAATTAAAATTTATTTTGCTATGCCCATCCCAAGCTGACAGACATTGGATCACCTTTGAATGACACCAGTACTTCAGTCAATTGTTGAAAGTGATCATCTTGCCTTGATATTGTGACATCATTCTTGGTGAGGGTAAGATGCTACTCAAGGTCAGGGTCATACTGTCTTGGGCTACATGCTCAGAGAGCTCCTTTCTGTCTCTTTTCATGTAGTCCAGGGAGGTATGTGTCAGGTCATTCACACCAGCATGGACAATGAGTGAGTCATATTTGTACTTGCCTTGGAGTGACTTGAGTGCTTGTGTTATGTGGCGGGTCATAGTGCCCGACAGGCTGCTCACTGTGACCCTCTCCTCATTCAGCCTGGTGAACATGACGTCAGTGTGCCTGATGATAGAGTCACCTATTACAAGTGTATGAGGTGTGTTGTTTACTGTTAAGGGCTGTGAGTGTTCAGCACATTGGCTTTCTGAGATATGTGTTGCACGTGTTTTGTTTTGGGGTAGCGGTTGCTTGGGTGTCTGCTTTGGAGGTCTCTGCTGCTTAGGCAGATCTTTATTTTGAGCCTCCGAGTATGTTTTTGTGTGATTATGTGTTTGATTTGCTGTCGTGGTAGGTCTATGTGAGACTGGAATTGTAGTGAGTGTGGTTTCCTTCTCCTCCTGACTGGTTATGGCAGTATTGATTAGAGAGAGCCTAGCCTCCACTTTGGTATATGGTTGCATCACTCACATGTGTTTGAATTTGTTGTTAGGAGGAGGGGGTTTGTCTGTGGACATGAGGCTGTTATAACATTGTCTCTGGATTACCACACTCACCAGCTGAACTGGAGAGGAGATTGACAACTGACCTTTGGACATGCTAGAATACTATTGTGAATTCCATAATAATTGAAAACAAGGTCCAGTGGGGAGTGAGGGTGTACTGATATTACTTTCTACTGCTGACTGATATAATAGCTTCAGTGAGCAAGTGCCAGGTAACTTAAGTGTAATGTGTTACAATTAATACTCAAGTTAATACTAGTAAGAGTAGTGTAACTCAGTACTGATGTGTGTGTGTACTGTGGGGTGTGCATGTGTGCAAATGTGCCTGTGCCCATGTGTGCATGTGTGTGTGTGTGTCCATGAGTGCATGTGTCCATTTCTGAATGTGTGCATTTGTATTGAAGTGCATCACTGTAAAATATGTCTTGAGACTGTAATCTGTGTTCCCTGTTTCCCTCCAGTAGGTTCTGGTGCTGCTCTGGTGACCTGCAGCAGGGAACCTGAATCTTGTGCCATAGGTACCGATGATGAGGAAATGTCTATAATGGTGCAGGAAGGTGTGTCTGGGTCCGCCATTGGTCAGCCAATTGACAGTACACAGCTGTCAGCCCCTTCAATGTGCATAGTCATCCTGCCGTTACATCCTTTGTCACCATTGTCCCTAGGTGATGGACAGTATGCATTGGGCATAGATCAGGGTAATGTGGTACCTGTGGTACATGCATCCCCACAAAGCAGCCATGAGCAGGGTCCTCCAATGGTACAACGTACACAGTCGCCCATGGGTTCTTGTGGGGGCATCCGTGGCCATACTGCCTCTGGCCGACATGCCCAAGGAGGTATGTCAACCTCCACTATGTTTCGGACTGTTATGCAGGCACAGGCACGTATGGAAAGGTACACCAGACAGGGTCTGAGGGAGCTGACAGCATGTCGCACAGCCATGACAGATGGCATGCGTGACATTGCGAATGCTATTCGTAATTTCACAGATGTCGTTGACAGACATTGTGGGGACATACAACAGCTGCTCCACAACCAGATGACCATGGGCCAGGGCAATGGTGTGCGTTTGCGGCGTCGACGTGGCCGTATGCTGGCAACATCACCAGCTGGCAGTCGCCGCGGACGACAACAGGCCCACTCACGCACCTCAAGTGCCAGCAGCAGCCCCAGCAATGCTGGGTTAGTGCTGTCATCAGGACGCCCCAGGAGACCACGTGCACATGGCTCTGGACAGTCCCAACAGGGAACTGTGTCCAGTCAACACACACCCGCTTCCGATGACAGTATCCAGTCTGGGTTAGTACCGGATACGGTCCGTAGCACCCCTGCCAGGAACAGATACCGTGTCCGTGCCCACAGACACTGATCTGGATGACCTGACAGGTGCAGTCTGTGGCTGTCCACAAAACCCTGTACATGGCAGCCATTATGTGGGACTGTGTGTGTGCTTACACACATGCAGAAATTTAACACCTAGGGCAAACACATACACACACACACACTGCACCAACACTGGTCCACCCTGTACTGCTGCCCCTCACAAACACACATACACACACATGTCAATTGGTGGTACCAGTGGCTGGCTTTGGCATACCTAACCCACACCCTGTGCATATGATGACACTGTGCCACTTCCTGCATACTACAACATCAGTGCAGGAAAAGGTAAACACGTTGCTGATGCACAGGGTGACTACATAGATGTGTATAAGTAGTAACATGTTGGTAACTGTTCACTGTTCCACTATGATTGTGTGTATATCCCAACATTCCTGCTGCAGTAACTGTATGAATGTCCTGAATTGTTATCTGCACCCATACTACTTACCAAAGTGTACCAGATGCACACCATCACATGCTACCATTGACTATGGGAATGTGCATCATGTGCTGTATTGTAGATTCAGCTATATGTATCTGTTCTGTCACACATGCATTTACACACACCCTGCTACCCCCACACATGCACACGCTCACATGCCATTTCCATTATTTATTACCCTACATGAGTAGCTGTCGACACATGACAGGTACACATTTGAAAAGTGCACTATTTGGATTACTACCGATTTCCTCTTCTCTACCTGTACTCACAGGGTGCAGGCAACCTCATTAGTTTAAAAGTGTAATGTGCATCAGGTACTGTGGTTCCCTGATTGCCACATCCAACATGTTTTCCATATGAAAATGCACACACAGAAACATCCCACATCCACACACTTGCCACATTCAGGTTTCAAAACACTATCTAGGTATGTTCTGGTACATGTGCGTGTTACAGTAGCATATAGCACTATACTGAGTACTGGCAGTTGTCTGTTGTCATGTTGTTTGTACAGGGTGCTGTCAACATCACTGTTTGTTAAGGGAAATGTGCACCCTGCAGTGCGTAGCCCCATTTGGCAAAAGCCACATCCCACCCCCAGCATTGTGCACACACACTAACCCCACTCACACTAAAACACATACTTTCCATTTGTAAGATTCAAACCCCTACCTAACTGTGTTATGACACTAGAGACAGACACATTAGCAGAGTGTGCTATTTGCATTAGTGGGAGAAATCCTTTCTAATGCTGTACTTAGAGGGTGCTGACATCATCTGTGTTTAGGAAGAGGGATGTGCACCCTGTAGTGTGTTCTCCCAGTTGGCAAAAGGCACTTTTCCCTCACAGCATTATGCACACACACAAACCCCACTCACACTAACTCACATACATTCCCTTTGCAGGATTCAAACCCCTACCTAACTATGTTATGACACTAGAGAAAGACGCATTAGCAGAGCGCGCTATACGAATTACTGGGGAGCTTTAATTCAGGTAATATAGTTATAGAGTGCTGACATCATCAGTGTTTCAAAAGGGGAATCTGCATCCTGTAGTGTACTTTCACAGTTGCTAATAGGGGCATTTCCCGCACATACATAGATGTGTTTGAGGTTTGCATATGTGGGGTATCCAGTACTCCAGTGTGATTAGTATATGGTTCGATTGCAACAATGAGGTATACTTCAAGTGGTGAGCATTTTGTACTCATGTTTGTGATGATCAGGTCTAGTATATTTTCCCCTCTTGTGGGAATGTTGACTACTTGTTCCATAGCTAAAGAGTTTCTGAACTATGGGAACCCTAGAGCTTGGGTATTGTGGCTTGAGTAATGTTCACAGTCTATGTTTGGGTAGTTGAGGTCACCCAGTATGATGGTGTTCGCAGAGAAATCTATACTCTCCTGTGCCGTCATGAAGGCTCTGTGGGATTCCTGAGTTTGAGAGGGTGATGTAAGAGCTCCTCTGTGTCTCTTTCCATGTGGTCCAGGGAGGTACGTCTCAGGTTGTTCACAACAGCATGGACAATGACTGCCTCATACTTGTACTTGCTGTGGAGTGACCTGAGTGCTTGTGTTATGTGGCACATTCTATCACCCAACAGGTAGCTAAATGTGACCCTCACCTTGCTCAGTCTGGAGAGTGGGACGTCAGTGTGTCTGACTATGTCATCATCTATTATAGGTGTGTCACACATTGTGTTTGGCCTTATGGGCTGTGCCTGTTAAGAACACTGACTTTGTGAGGCCTGTGTTGCTTGTGATATGTGTTCATGTGGGATGCAGCGTGTCTGGCCATGTCATTTCTGTCCGTGGTCTGGTAAGTATCACCTTTGGTGACATAGGTATTCATATGTTAGCTGGTGAGCATTTGCAGTGTTACCTACTGAAAGTGGTACAGCTTGTTTGTTGTACAATGGACTACATGCAGCCCTGCTTACAGTAGCTATGTTTGCATGCATGTTTCCTTGCAGTTACCCTGGAATACTGATCCGACCTGCCATGCAGAGTTACACAGCTTCTGTGGACTCCTAGTGACATCTGCATAGCTTATTATATGTATGTTCATGTCTCACTTGACAGAATGTCACTGTTTCTCCTGTTCACATGTACGTTGCCTGTGACACTTTGCATATGACTTACCTGGCATCTGTCCACGTGAGCAGTCATATATGCCACTGCAGGACTCTACACCTGATGATGTACACACTCGAAACATTCCTCAGCATGGAGAACATCGCTATCTGTGCAGTAACAGATACCGGATTCAGGGCTACCAACAGCACCCCAGCACTACCAAGTTATACCTCATACCATGCTTTTCAGGCCCAAAACTTGCACAAAACCACAAAAGGAGGGGGTGTATTGATATTCATCCAAGATACCCACACCTCCAGGTTGGTGGCAAAGCACCAAACATCAGAGACTATCCATATGCAAGTAACAATGGGTAAAACTGCCTTCCAGGTTATAGCCTGCTACAGACCACCCTCACAAACACAAGAACCGCACTTGGCCTTCCTGAAAACAGTTGGAAATATGTAGGTCTGTCCATACACCATTATATTGGGTGAGTTAAACTACCCAAACATAGACTGGGAGCATGACTGTAGCTCCAACATCCTAGCCCAAAGATGACTAGAATTTATATACCAAAATGCTATGGAACAACTTGTTACCACTCACACAAGAGGGGAAAACTTACTGAACCTGATCATCACCAACATGGGGACTCTATGCTCCAGACCAGAAGTGTATCCCTCACTGGTAAGATCAGACCATAAACTAATCTCACTGGATATTCACATCCCAAGGCCACCCCCTGCACAGAAGAATACAGTCAACAACTCATATAAAGCATGTTCACACTCCTCATAAATGATGTGGAAACCTTCAAAGCCCCCAGGCCTGTTGAAAATATGGACCAGACTGCAGATACCTGTATAAAGGCATTCTATGGACACATTCAGGAATGCATGGGTCATGCAATCCCAAATAAAAGCAAGACCCAATCCTCCAAAGGCAGACGTCCTGTGTGGTGGACACCAGCCATAAACAAACTATACAATAGAAGGATGAAGCTACTAAATGATACAACAAACTCCCAAAATGTGAAGGCATCACTGATGAGTATTAGAAGAAAACTACAGGCACTCATAAGATTGTCTAAGGCCATCTTTGAGAGAAGATTCCACAAGACACTGAGGATAATCACAAGGCTTTCTTTAGTTGTCTTTAGTAGAGTGTCCCAGGCTGTGTCCTACAGGTTCCTAACATAACTAAAGAAAGGGCACATATTTCTCCCAGCAGAGTGCTGCCCCCCCCTGACATCTCAGATGCTCAGGTAAGAGCTGCCCTCTCCAAAGCAATAAACACTGCATCAATGGGACCAGACAGTGTCCCAGGCTGTGTCCTACATGAACTCCAAGAAGAGCTACACCCAGACATAACACTACTGTTCAATCCCAGCCTTACTACACGATATGTGGCCAAAGAGTGGCGTACAGCAACAGTGGTCCCTCTACATTTAGGTGGTGCCTTAACGGATCCTGGACACTATCGCCCCATAAGTCTGAATAGCTTGGTCTGCAAAGCTATGGCAAGGATCATCATGAACCTCATAAATATAGATATTGGGGACCTACAGACACTGCAGAAAACACAGTTTGGCTTTGTTAATGGCAGATCCTGCCTCTCAAACCTGTTTGATTTCTTTGAAACAGTCACCAAGACCACTGTCAAGGGGAAGGTGGTCTACACAGCCTACCTGGACCTTGCATAAGCCTTTGATACAATACCCCACTTGTGCATTCTAGGGAAGCTCACCAGTGTACATATTAACCCCTATGTCACTACATATATTGCACAGTGGCTCAAGGACAGAACACACATGGTTAGAATTGCTGGAGCCATGTCAGACTCAAAACCAGTTACAACTGGTGTTCCACAAGGCTCAGCCCTGGGATCTGTCTTGTTCAGTATATATTTATCAGAGGTACAGGCCAACATGGAAGGACTGTGGCTGAGCAAGTCGCAGATGACTGCAAACAGGACGCCATAATCAACTCTCCAGCCAACACACACATCCCCCAAAAGGGCCTCTTAGAAACAGACGACTTGTGCCACAGCCATGGCCTCAAGCTGAATGCCAAAAAGTGTATAGTCATCCCCTTTGGCAAAAACAAAGTGACCACAAAGTACCACATATGTGTTAATCCATTAAGTACTGAAGAAGGAATTATGGACCTTGGGGTACACAAGTTGATATTATTCTCTCATTTGACAACCACATGGCCAAAGTGGTTAGAAAAACATTTTATATAGGCCACCTCATCATGAAGGGATTCACATGTAGATCAGGGGAGGACATTGTGCCTCTTTACTCATCCCTCATCATGCCCATAATTGACTAAAATGCCCGTCGGCATGCACCTTACCAGACACCTGCAGCAACTGGAAAGACCACAAAAGTACCTCAACAAGAGGATCAAAGGGCTCAAACAGATGCCACATACTGACTGGTTAAAGAAACAGCAGCTCTACTCAGTGGCATACTGCCTCTTCATAGGCAATCTGTGCCTGACATATAAAGCCATGTCAAACCCTGACTTAATGGTCATGCTGCACCTCAGAATATCCAAATCCCATCAAGCTACATGCTGGAAAGACTTGAACCTCAGGAGTGATATACATAGGACATGCTGGAGGGATACATTCATAACTCAGAGGCTCCCTTCACTCTGGAATATTATCCCAATACAGGTTAGGCAGAGTCACTCAGTGACTGTCTTCAAGAGGAATATTAATGACTGGATGGGACATTGTAGGTTTACCCTGGGTATCACTTGTGTGTCACTGTTAGACAGAGGCACAGTATACTAACCTTAGAAAAGGGCATAGCAAGATAGATTTACAATGCATGGTGAAAGCCACACACATTCTGGCTAGGTTTATAAATGCTCTATGGCAGATAGCCTAGTATGAACCTATGAAACTATGTATCTTGTTCACCATTGGCCCTATGTGCTGTTAATCACCAATGCAATCTCAATACTATGGTAGCATGTGCAAAGGTCAGTTGTCAGTCACCTCTATGGTACAGTTGTGGAATATGTGAGTCATGTAGTAATGTCACAGCTGCCACATGTACACAGTCAACCCTATCCCCTACCCATGGATGTACAACACATGTATGAGATGGAAACACATAGCCAAACTGTGGACTAAGCACTCTGAACTCAGTACTGGCATAACCTGTCAGGTGGCATGAAATACTACAGTGACTGCAATACCAGTCTGATGTAGACCTACACTGACAGCAATACAAGCAAGGGAACACACCGGGCCATTCTTGGAGCCTAAGAATGGCATCCTGCCTGAGTGGCAGACACCTCTGCAGCTGGCACACAGGCATACGTTAGGCCTGAACACAGCACGCATAACACATAGCACACAAATACTGTGTGCCAAACAAGCACAGTCTGTACAGCTATACAACACTCCTGCTGCAGTTGTGTTAGGTACTTTTATTGTCCGGTACAGTGAGGTCATGCTCACCAGGCTGGACAAGGTGAAGGTCACAGTGATATGCTCATGGGGCACTATGGTCCACCACATAACACAAGCATACAGGTCAGTCAGATGCATGGACACATATGCCTCAGTCATTGTCCATGCCACTACAGCTGACGTGTGATGTCCCTCACTGAAATACATGATAGGGAACATGGAAGGGCTCACTGAGCAAGTGGCACAGGCTGGTAGAACTCTGACCTTGGTTGCCATCATACCCTCACCAGGAATGCTGACATATTACTGAATGCTAATGAATTACTGTAGCTACAACACCCTAGCTGAAAGGTTCTTAGCATGCAGTCACTGCATTGCTATGGAACAACTTCTTACCACTCCCACAACAGGTGAAAACATGCAGCACCTGCTCATCAACAACATGTAGACTATATGCCCCAGACCAGGTGTGTATCCCTCACTACTAGGTTGATAGCATCTACATCTCACACTGTATATACACATCCCACATGCAGCACCTGCACAGAAGACCACAGTCATAATGTTACCCAGTGCAAATACCATGTATTCACATGTGGCAGGCATCACACATGGTAACTATTGAAGGTCACAGGTACATATGTGTATTTGGCACACACATACATCATGTGTGCATTGCCATAACTGGTTTAATCGATGTCATGCATTATTGTGAGAAACAATCCACACACATGGGCATTCTGTGTGAGCAAAACACACGTGACATGTCTGGAATCAAAAGCCATAAATAATTGTGCTATTGTTTAGAAAGGGGTATGTGCATCCTGTGGTGTGTTTTCCCAGTTGCCAAAAGGGATGTTCCTTTCATACAAACTTACACATACACTAACCCCCCTTCACACACACTTGCCACTTGCTGGATTCAAACTCCTACTTAACTATGTTATGATACTAGAGACGGACGCATTAGCAGAGCGCGCTATTCGCATTACTGGGAGATTTCTTTTCTCCTGATATACTTATAGGGTGCTGACATCATCGGTGTTTAGAAAGGGGAATGGGCATCCTGTGGTGTGTTTTCACAGTTGCCAAAAGGGATGTTCCTTTCATACACAGTTACACACACACACTAACCCCCCCCCCTTCACACACACTTGCTGGATTCAAACCCCTACCTAACTATGTTATGACACTAGAGACGGACGCATTAGCAGAGCGCGCTATTCGCATTACTGGGAGATTTCTTTTCTCCTGATATACTTATAGGGTGCTGACATCATCAGTGTTTAGAAAGGGGAATGGGCATCCTGTGGTGTGTTTTCACAGTTGCCAAAAGGGATTTTCCTTTCATACACACACACTAACCCCCCCCATCACACACACTTGCCACTTGCTGGATTCAAACCCCTACCTAACTATGTTATGACACTAGAGACGGATGCATTAGCAGAGCGCGCTATTCAGATTACTGGAAGATTTTCTTTTTCCTGATATACTTATAGGGTGCTGACATCATCAGTGTTTAGAAAGGGGAATGAGCATCCTGTGGTGTGTTTTCCCAGTTGCTAAAAGGAACATTTCCCTCACACAGACTTGCACACAGACCAACCACAATCACCCACACACACACACTCTGGATAAGCTGTCATTCCCTAGGGCAAACAGCCTAGTGTTGACCTCTACACCCATATGTTTAACTGTCAGATGCACATTATTTGGTGCTGATTGCAGTGTTTGCAGGTCTTTATTGCCATAACATTTCCTGTTTGTATTAACAACTTGTGTATCTGTGGAAGATGTTTGCATATGGGGGAAATCCACTATATCATGTATGTCTCTGTAGTCATTTAAGTGTGAGCACTGGTCAGATTGCTATAATGTTGTTGGTTACTGGAATAACACGTACATATACCAGATATATGTGGCAAAATGCTAAACTGATATTTGGACTAAGTGTGTGAGCATGCCCAGTTCAGCCTTCCCATGGCATGTTGTGTGAAAGATGTCTCATTTATCAAAGTGTGTGAGCATGCCCAGTGTGAGCTTTCCATATGTTGAACTCTGCAGCCCATCACATTTGTGGATGAGTGTGAACTTCAACAAATATCTCCTGTTTATGGTTGTGTGTTCTGTGTCATGTTGTGTAGTTACTGTCCAAATGCTTTGTGTGTGAACACAACAGGGATTATACTGTGCCTGCAGGGTTTGCATGGGATACTTTGCATGCAATTGTCAACATCCGTTCATACTGACCTAACACTGTAGTACTGTATAGTGTAGTGGTTCAGTACTTTCACTGTGGTGGACAGTATCCTGGGCTTTAGTTCTATCACTGCTTTACATTTCCATAGGGAGCACTACAGCCTGGTTAGGGTCCAGTTGTGCACATCTGACTATGCTGCATTATGTTCAGATATTAACTACTTACAACAGCCTCGTCCAACATCAGTGGTGTATTCCACAACATAGGTGTACATTGGCAAACACTACCGATGTGCCCTAGGCCACTTCTAATGCTAGTCAGAGAGTGTGTTTGTCCTTCAACACATTGTAAGTGTAGTTTGCCATGACATATGTCATGTTTAGTATACTGTGCCTTTGTCTACCCGTGATATAACAGTGATACCCAGGGTAAACCTACCATCTCCCATTCACTCATTAAGATTCCTGTTGAGGAGAATCAACGAGTGACTCTATGGATAACCTGTACTGGTAGTTTAGTCATGCGTGGGGGTGGCTTCTGTGTTATGGATAATGCAGTACAGCTTGTCTTATGTATGTCAGTGCTGGGGTTCAGGTCCCTCATGTGCATAGCTCACTGCCATTCAGATTGTACAAGGTGCAGCATGTTCATTGATTCCAGCTTGGACATGGCTTTCTACATCAGGCACGGCTTGCGTCTGGGTGGCCAGCATGGCAGTGTGTGGAGATGCACTCTGTTTAATCAGGCAACACATTACATCTGTTCAAGCTCTTTGATACTCCTGGTGAGGTACTGTTGTGGACTTTACAGTTCATGGAGGTGTCTGCTGAGGTACACCCCACAGGGGCTGTTGTAGTCAATTGTAACGCTGATGAAGGATAACTGCAGAACCACAATGAGCTCCCCTTATCTAGATGTCATAACCTTCACGATTAGGTTGTTATATGGATTGTTTCTGTTAACACTACAGCCACATGTTTGTCCAGTGCAGGATATCTATCACCTTGTGTGCCCAGGTCTGTCATTACATGTAAAGTATGTAATGGGTTAACACCTATGTGGTAATTGGTGGTCACTTACTGTATATCCACAGAGGTTGACTATACAGTTTTCTCCATTTAACATGCTGACATGGCTATGGCACCAGCTGTCTGTTTCTATGTGGCCCTTTTGTGGGATGCTTGTGTCAGCTGGAGTGTCAGATATGTTGGGCAGTTTGTAGTCATCTGCAAACATGTTCAGGCACAGTCCTTACATGTTGGCCTGTACCTATGGGGCATATATACCAGACGGGGAAGGTCCCAGGACCAAGCTTTGTGGGATACCTGTTATATGTGGTTTGTAGTCTGACATGGCTGCTGCATGTCTGACCATGTCAGTTCTTTCGTTGGTCTGGTTTGCAACCCCTCTAGTGACATAGGGGTGTATATATAAGCTGGTGAGCATATCTATATTGAACACGTAGGATATTGTATGGAAGGCTTTGCAAGGTCCAGCTACGCTGTGTGGACCACATTGCCCTCATCAGTGACCTCAATTACTGTTTCAACTGAGTCACACATGTTTAGGGGCAGGGTCTGCACTTAATAAACCCACACTGGGTAGGGTCGGGTGTCAATAGATCCCCAATATCTTTATGTCTGCGGTATATGCTGATCCTTTCCATAGCTGTGCAGACCAAGCTTCTCAGGATTCTGTGGTGGTTGTTTTTAGTATCCATTCAGGCGACACCTTTCTTGAGAACGACCACTGTTGTTGTACACTGCTCTTTGGGTACATATCCTGTGGTAAGGCTGACAATGTCAGGGAGGCAGCAGTCTGCTGGGAAAGATATTTTGCATTATTGGGGGGGGGGGTTGCACTGCACCTGTCAGGATGTATGTTGGCAATACGTGTGTGTGTTTGGTATGTTGTTTGTAATATTTGTGTGATCCAGGGCATATCTGGGAATTCACAACACGCTTCCTACCATCAGTTGCAGCAGCCTTGGGATTATCCTTAGTGTCCTGTACAATTTGTATCAGAATAGGTTCATACTAGGCTATCCACCCTAGGGCATTTGTAAGCCTAGCCACAGTGTGTGTGGCTTTTGCCACCCCTTGCTATGTGAATATTATGGCCATTTATGATTTACTTAGCTGTGCCTCTGTCTGGACATGACACAATAAAGACCCCCAGTGTACATCTACAATTATCCATCCATTTTGCAAACTTCCTGTTGAAGAGTGTCAGTGAGGGGCTCTGCCTAACATGTCGTGGTATTCTGTTCCAGGGTGTGGAGAGCCTCAGGGTTAGGTATCTGTCCCTCCAGCACATCCTATTTGCTTATGTGTTGAGGTTGACATCTCTGACTCACACAGCTCCGATGGCTTTGAGTTTTCTGGGGTGGAGCATGTCCATTACTTCTGTGTTGGACATGGACTTGTACAACAGACATACAATGCCTCTGTGTAGGCAGTATGTGACTGCATTCAGCTGTGGTGTCTACAGCCAGGCAGCATATGACATATATTTGAGACCCTTTCTAACTCTTGGTGAAGTACCTTTGAGGTCTTTCTAACTGCTGCAGGTGCCAGGTAATGTACATCCCAAATGAGGCATTGTACTACATTATGGGTCTGATAAGGGAACAGTATAGGGGCACAATGACCTTTGTTGACGTAGATGTGAATCCTTTCATGATACAGTGTCCAATATAGACAGTCTTCCTAGCCAAATTGGCAATGTGACTGTCACATAACAGGTTACTGTCCACTTGTGTCACTAGGTCCCTGATTACTCCTTCCATACATAATGGTTTACCACCTATGTGGTAATTTGTGTGTACCTTGTTTTGTATTTGGTGGTACATTCATACTGTCCACTGTCTTCAGGACAGCGGGTGGGGTTCCTGTGTGTGAGAGTGTGGTCTGTAGCATGCTACAGACTGTACAGCAGTCTTGCCTACGGTTAGTTGCACATGGGTGGACTGCAATGACGTAAGCATTGTCAGTTAACTGGACATATAGGTGTCTGTGCTGAATATGGATACTCACCCTCCTTTTATGTTTTGTTCCAGGTTTTGTGGCCATAACACATGATATGTGGTATTACCTGGTAGTGCTGGTGTGCTGTCACGAGGCTTGCAGCAGGTTTTTATCACTGGACAGACATCGATGTTCTCCATACTGGGGAGGGCCTCAGGAGCATGCATATTGAGGTTTACACGTCTGGCATTGATCAGCATTACCCTTCTGTTTCTTTCCAGTTTTGTTTTCTATGGTGGTGGGTTAGTCTTTTCGGCCTTGCCTACAAAAGGATCTCTGTAGGTTGCAAAAGCCTTAGGCAATATCCAGACGCCCATGGGTAACAGGTGCAAGCCATCCCTGGAACAGCAGCATGTCTCACTATGGAGTCACCTATTACAACTGTATCAGGCATGTTGTTTCTCCTTCTGTCCTGTGACTGTTTGGCACACCAGCTTTGTGTACTATGTGTTACATGTGCTATGTCTGGAGGTTGTTTTATTGGGTGTCTGCTTTGGAGGCTTGTGTTGGTGTTGTGTGTTTGTAATTAGGGCCTCTGGGAATGTTTTTGTGTTTATGTGTTTGGTTTACAGTCATTGTAGGTCTATGTGGGACTGGGTTTGTGGTGTATGTGGTTACCTTGTCCTCCTGACTAGTTTTGACAGTACTGATTTGGGTGTGCTCAGGCTCGGTTTGGCTACCTGGTTGCGTCTATCACATATATTTGTATTTATTGGGGTGAGTTGTTGTTGTGTGTGTACTTGGGACAGGTGTCACATTGCCTCTGGATTCACAGATTCTACTTGTTTTGCCTGGCCTTAGTGGATTGTATGTGTGGACACATTTTATTGCCATACTAGTGATCACTGATTACTTCACTTTTTATGTTTGATCTATCATGTGGTAGCTTCCTCATTCTCTTCAATGGTTTAGTAATTGCTGGAGTCCAGCATGCCAGATGCCTGGGTGTATGGCATTGTGTCTTGTTGTTATTTGCGATTGCAGACACCAAGCACTCTTGGCTGTGTTCATGGAATGCCTGTATAACATGTTCTGCAGTGTGTCCCATATTCTGGACTTGCACAGGGCCTTTCATGGATTCCACATTGGTTTGTAGGGGTGCAAGCTATGCTTTATACATGTGTTTCACTGTGGTATTCTGGCCAGGGACTGGGGTCGGGATGTGTAACTACAGTGTGATTACTCTATGGTCTGGTCTTACCAGTGAGGGATACACTTCTCATCTTGACATCCAGTACACATATTTCTGATTATCACATCCAGTATGCTTACCCCTCTTGTGGAAGTGTTACATTTTGCATGTCCATTTTGTTTGATGGATTCTGGGAAATTTTCTACAAATGTGTCAGTGCTAGTATAATACAAAGAGTATAGTGACAAACTTCTCAAAAGCTGACTTCACACTTCTTCAGACTGAGATGGTATCCTTTAAGCCCACTGGGCCAGTGGAAACCACAACACACAATGGTGACTCCTTCACAAACGCTTTCACAGGACATCTCCAAGAAAGCATGGACCATGCAATCACAAATAAAACCAAGACCCTCTCCACCAAGGGAAAGTGGCCTGTCTGGTGGACCCCAGCCATAAACGAACTGTATAACAAAAGAAAGATACTAATGCAAGACAGAGCTAAATCTCCTAAAGGGAAGGCAGCTGTGATCAGCACTAGTAAAAAGCTACATTCTCTCATAAAGACATCCAAGGTCAACTTTGAGACAAAAATCACCAAAGACAATAAAGATAACCACAATGCCTTCTTCAGTTATGTCAGAAACCTGGGTGGGAACCCTCAGATATGCTCAGAGTTGGTACACAACAGCATAAATTTCAGTGACCCGACAGATATTGGCAACATTCTGGCAGACAGGTTCAGTTCAATTTTCTCCCTCCCTCACCCCCAAAAGAAGATAGTTATCACAGCTGAATGTAACCTCACTGTCATCTCAGATATCCATGTGAGAGCCGCACTCAGCAAAGACAAAAACACAGCATCAATGGGACCTGATGGTATCCCCAGTTGCGTGCTACGTGAACTCCAAGAGGAGCTAAACCCGTATATAAAAATGCTATTTAACCTTAGCCTTGCTACAGGATATGTACCTGAACACTGGCGTACAGCAACAGTGGTCCCACTCCACAAAGGAGATGCCTCCACAGACCCTGGGAACTACCACCACACAAGCTTAACCAGCCTTGTCTGCAAAGCTATGGAAAGAGTCATTATGGAGCTCTTAAACAGAGACATTGGTGACCTACAGACTCTTGATCCCACCCAGTTCAGCTTTGTAAAGGGCAGATCCTGCCTTTTGAACCTAGTTGACTATTTTGAAACTGTCAGTAGGGCCATTGATGAGGGCTAAGCGGTCCACACAGCCTACCTGCACTTGGCTAAGGCCTTTGACACAATACCCCACTCAGGCATCATAGACAAGCTCAACAGCTGAAATATAAATCCATATGTCACAGGATAGGTTGCAAAATGGCTAAAAAACAGAACCCATAATGTCGACATTGCAGGTGCCTTGTCAGATTCAAAGCCAGTCATAAGTGGTGTCCCACAGGGATCTGTCCTGGGACCCCTCTTATTTGGCATTTACTTCTCAGATGTGAAAGCAAACATAGGAGGGTTGTGGCTGACACAGTTTGCAGATGACTGCAACCTAGGCACCATAGTGAATACATCAGCCGGCACACACATCCTACAGAATGCCCTCACAAAAACAGATAGCTGGTGCCGGAATCATGGCCTGAAACTGAATGCAACTGATGTGTAGTCATCCCCTTTGTGAGAAACAAAGTACCCACAAATTAACACATAGACAGCAACCCACTGAGCACAGAAAAAAAAAAAATCAGACACCTGGGGACCATGTAGATAGTGACCTCTCGTTTGACACCCATGTTGCCTAAGTGGTTAGAAAGGCTTTCTATCCTGCCCACCTTATCATGAAGGGTTTTCCATCCAGATCAAAGGAGGTCATTGTACCCCTATACTTCTCCCTTATCAGGCCCATGATTGAATACAAAGCCCCATTTGGTATGTACCTCACCCAGCACTTGCAACAGCTGGAGAGACCCCAAAAGTACCTTACCAAGAGGATCAAGGGTCTACAACACATGTCATATGCTTCCAGACTAAAGAAAATCCAGCTCTAGTCAGTAGCATACCGCCTACTTACAAGTGACCTATGCCTGACATACAAGACCATGTCCAATCAGGATTTGATGGACATGCTCCACTGCAAGCAATCCAAATCCACCAGAACCATGAGAGCTAAAGATTTGAACCTCAGCACATACATGTATAGGACATGCTGGAGGGACAGATTCATAACTCAGAGGCTTCTCACACTCTAGCACAGAATCCCAGTTCATGTTAGACAGAGTCCCTTCACTGACTCTCTTCAAGAGAAATCTGGACAAGTGGATGTGAGATCGTAGGTTTACCCCAGGGGTCCTCCCTGTGTCACTACTAGACAGAGGCACAGTCAATTAATTTGATTAAGTAAAGGGGTCATAATGTGTCACTACTAAGTCAGAGGCACAATATTCGGAATCTATTCTGTACACTTATTACCACTATAAGGGGTGGCAATAGCCACATCACTATGGCTAGGCTTATAAATGCACTAGGGCAGATAGCCTAGTAGTAAACTATGAAACTATGGTGTATGTGTAGGTATTTTCAGTCAAGCAATATAATGTGGTTTGGGGGGCTTGATATCATCATGTATTCCAACATAGGCCTGGTGCAGTTCCTGCTATTAGGACAGTGGTCTGCAGCAAGCTATATAGTGGTAGGCAGTTTTAGCCATTGGTATTTGACCATGGCTAATCCATGCTGCTTCTTGTTGTGGTACCAACATGGGGGTGTGGTTATCCATGACATTTATTGCTAGTCACCCTCGTTTTGTAGCTTGTTCCATGTTTTGCAGCTGTACATCACTGTATGAGGTGTGACCTGGTAGTGTTAGGGTGCTGATGTGGGCTTTGACCCAGTTTTCTATTACAGCACTGATATCTACATTCTCTATACTGTGTGCGTTTACACTGCACGCATCTTGCTGTTTATACTTCTGGCATTGGGTAGCATTACATCTAGGTTCCTATCCCTTGTGGTACCTATGAAGGTGGGTTTGTGTTTTTGTGGTTCATGATTGGTGAGGGTGGATGTTAGTCAGGGTCCTCAGGTGTGCATATGGTACATGGTGTTACATTACTTAACACATGGCATTCATGCCTCAGGTGGTGCTGCAGGGCTGCCTCTGTCGGATGCACATACGACACTCCCTGTACATGTTTGAAAGCAGGTTGTGTCATGTTAGGCGTCCCTGTTACTATACGAGTGAGTCGGAGGGGGTATCAGTCCCAGTGTTCCTACTGAGCCAGTGTATGTGCTATGCGTTGCCTCTTTGCCAAGGCCAGGGCATACTGGGCACGCCTCCTTCTGCCTACTGGGGCAAGGTCAGGTTGTTCCTCCTCCGAGTCACCCTTTGCCTGTGGTGGCCTTGGCAATGGTGGGGGTATGTTTGGCCCAGCCCTATGTTGGTCCTGCTGCAGCTGTTTCCGCAGGATCATATTATGTAGCATAGCACATATCATGATCATTTGGGTACATGTAGTTGGTGTGTACTGCAAGGCTCCACCAGATGTGTCCAGACACCGGAACCGTGACTTGAGCAGCCCAAACACATGCTCTATGACATTACGTGTTTGTGCGTGTGCCTCATTATGGCGTTCCTGTTCAGGTGTGTGTGCATTTCTGATGGGTGTCATCAGCCACGGCTCAAGTGCATAACCTGCATCCCCCACTAGGTGTCCGTGTGGGAAGTCCCCACTGGCAAATGATTGGTACAGCTGCGTCAGATGCCAGATGTGGGAATCGTGGTAGCTCCCAGGGCAGCCAGCACACACATTCATTATTATGCCCTGGGCATCACACATGACCTGGCAGTTGATGGAGGGGAATCCCTTGAGGTTAATATAGGCTCTACCCCGCTCACCGGCTGGTGCGTCGATGCGTATGTGCGTGCAGTCTATTGCACCCAGTACCTCAGGGTATCCCGCTATTTGCTGGAAGAGACGCATATTGCTGGCCACAACCTAACGGGCATTAGGGAAATATACATGATCACTGACATGTGCTGACATGGCATCCAGGAACTGGTGCAGTACCCCGGAGGCTGATGCCTGTGATATCCCCATCATATCACCAGTTGGTCTCTGGAAGGCACCTGTTGCTAGTATTCTTAGGCCGACACATACCTTGGTTTCCACTGGGATGGGTTCCCCTCTGTTGGTTCTGTATGTGAGACGTGGCCTGCACAGCTCAACAATTTGCTGCAGAAGGTCTCTGTCCACTCTGTAGTGCTCTACTACCTCCAGCTCATGTAACCCATGGTAGGTGACCCTGCGCCTGTATACTCTTCTCCTTCTCCTCACTCTGAGTTGTCTGTCAGCATCTGCATTGTCACCACCCTCAGCAATTCGCCTATGCCTGATTATAACAGCTATGGCAGCCCCTAGCATTTCTGCTCTGAGTTCAGCTTTTTCAGTTTTCAATTCTGATAGCTTACTCCTTTCTTGCAGTATCTCTTGAGAGAAACACCCTGCACTGCTGTTTGCAGTGTTTTAAGTGCTGGGTTGGGCTTCTAGTCTGCCTGTGTAATTGCCTGCTTCTAATTGTTATCACCAATTAACTCCAGCAGTATTCTCAGACAGCTTCCTTGTAATCTGGTTGTTTCCTTTTTCCTCTCGGTTTCCTCAGGGGGAGCAATGTGCACACCAGCATAAACACGCTCACAGTGACTTAAACACGCGCACACATACTTACACGGTTTGGACTTGTCTGATTCATGGTAAAACGCGCGCACACAGCCTTATACATCAGGCAACAGGCTTCCTGATGTTTACATTGCCTTAGACACGTGCACGCCAGCGCAAACCGTTTTAAACAGTTTGCAATACGCTCCCACATGGTGAACCTGCCTTACACGCGCGCAGACGCGCGCATGCACGTATATCAAGAAAGTTTGAGTGTAGGGATAGTGTACACCCTCTATTTCTTGACTTTCCTAGTGTTCTGTTGGGGCACACCTCTCTCCCTGATGTCTGTCTGTCATCTGTCACGTTACACTGCTCTCCAATGTGATACATTTATTTCTATCATCCCCCCCCCGTGATGTCACCTACCTCTTACTCTATTCCTCCCCCTTCTGTAACTCTTACACTACTCGAAAAGTGCTCATTAGCTATGTGGCAGTGTGATTCAGTATTGTAACCCTCATTTACATAGGATTGCCTAGTAATGTTTAGTTACATCTCTTACACTGAGCTTCCCCCCCTTGGCAACCACTACACGGTGGCCATATTGTTTTTGGTCTGCTGGTCCCTGCATTGTCATTCCATGTAATACATAAAACCCACAATTATGAGCTTATAAGCTTCGGGTTTCACTTTTAGGCAGCGCACCCCGTTTGCACGGGTGTGCGCTGCAGTTAAACATCAAAATCCCCCGAAAAAAAAAATGTTATTTTAAATAAATTTGCATCACTTTTTAATGCCAATGGCCACATATCTGGCCATTGGCATGCTAGATGACACATATGCAACCTTTATTTGGAGCTGACATAGCTCCGTTGTAAATTTTGCAGAAATGTACTCAGTTGTCAGCTGAGTACATTTCTGCACCTAAAACGTCCGTTACACGGACTGGTTTGGGCTTCCTGGATCGCTCAAATACCTCATTTGCATATCTTTGAGCTGCTAATGAGGTATTGAGCATTTCCACGCCCAGTCCGTGTAAGAGACATTTTAGCTAGTCTCTTACACGGAGGTTTGGGCTGTTCCTGGATCGGGAGGCTTACACAGAGGCTTACACTACTCTTAAACTCCGTGTAAGCCTTCGTGAATCCTGCCCTTTATTCTCGTAAGACTAAAACTAAAGAACTTTTTTTTTTGCTCCTTATAACTAATAAAAAAAAAAAGGTCTTTAGTTTTAGTCTTTAATGTATTTCCGAATTAAAGAAAAATAGCTCCGTGTTTGGGGATTTTTGATTGGCCCGTATGCCGGTATACGAGCCAATCAAAACCTCGCACGGCAGACTCTCTTCTGTTTAATGTGAAACATCAAGCAGTTCCGCATTGAACAGAGCTCCACTTTTTGATTGGCTCGTATACCGGTATATGAGCCAGTCAAAAAAGCACACAGCAGACCCCCTTCTGTTCAATGTGGAACATCAAGCAGTTCCGCATTGAACAGAGCTCCGCTTTTTGATTGGCTCGTATACCGGTATACGAGCCAATCAAAAACGCGCACAGCAGACCCTCTTCTGTTCAATGCGGAACATAGGTTCATAGGTTCATACTAGGCTATCTGCCCTAGGGCATTTATAAGCCTAGCCAGAGTGTGTTTGGCTATTGCCACCCATTGAATTGAGTTTACTGTGCCCTTTTTTAGGTTAGTTTACTGTGCCTCTGTCTAGTAGTGACACAGAAGTAATCCCCGGGGTAAACCTATGATCTCCCATCCACTCGTCAAGATTCCTCTTGAAGAGAGACAGTGAGGGGCTCTGCCTAACATGGACTGGGATTCTATTCCAGAGCGAAGGGAGCCTCTGGGTTATGAATCTGTCCCCCCAGCATGTCCTATTTATTTCTGTGCTGAGGTTCAAGTCCCTCGAGCGCTTAGCTTTAAGGGATTTGGATTTTCTGAGGTGGAGCATGTCCATTAAATGCTGGTTTGACATGGCTTTATATGTCAGGCATAGATCGCCTCTAAGTAGGTGGTATGCTACTGAGTAGAGCTGGAGTTTCGTTAACCAAGCAGCATATGGCATCTGTTTGAGTCCCTTTATCCTCTTTGTGAGGTACTTTTGGGGTCTTTCTAGTTGCTGCAGGTGTCGGGTAAGGTACATCCCAAATGGGGAATTGTATTCTATTATGGGCCTTATGAGGGATGAATAAAGGGGCACAATGACCTCCTTTGATCTAGATGTGAAACCTTTCATGATAAGGTGGGCTATATAGAAGGTTTTTCTAACCACTTTGGCAATGTGGTTGTCAAAGCAGAGATTACTATCAACTTGGGTCCCCAGGTCCCTAATTACATCTTCCGTACTTAATGGATTATCACCTATATGGTAATTTGTGGGTACTTTGTGTTTTTGCCAAAGGGTATAACTATACACTTTTTGGCGTTTAGCTTTAGGCCATGGCTCTGGCACCAGTTATCTGTTTCCGTGAGACCCTTTTGGAGGATGCTTGTGTCAGCTGGAGAGTCAATTATGGTGCCCAATTTGCAGTCATCTGCGAACTTGGTCAGCCACAGTCCTCCCGTGTTAGCCTGTACCTCAGAAAAATATATACCGAACAAGAGAGGTCCCAGGACTGAACCTTGTGGGACGCCACTTGTAACTGGTTTTGAGTCTGACATGGCTCCAGCAATTCTGACCATGTGGGTTCTGTCCTTGAGCCAGTTTGCAACCCATCTTATGACATAGGGGTTTATATTTAAGCTGGAGAGCTTATCTATGATGCCCAAGTGGGGTATTGTGTCGAAGGCTTTTGCGAGGTCCAGGTAGGCTGTGTGGACTACCTTCCCTTCATCGATGGCCTTGGTGACTGTTTCAAAGAAGTCGACCAGGTTCAAGAGGCAGGATCTTCCCTTAACAAAGCCGAATTGGGTAGGATCCAGTGTCTGTAGGTCCCCAATGTCTTTGTTTATGAGTTCCATGATGATCCTTTCCATAGCTTTGCAGACCAGGCTAGTCAGGCTTATGGGGTGATAGTTTCCAGGGTCCATAGAGGCACCACCTTTGTGGAGTGGGACCACTGTCGCTGTACGCCATTCTTTGGGTACATAACCTGTGGTAAGGCTGAGATTGAACAGCAGCTTTACGTGAGGGTTTAGCTCTTCTTGGAGTTCATGTAGGACGCAACCCGGGACACCGTCAGGTCCCATTGATGCTGTGTTTTTTGCCTTGGAGAGGGCGGCTTTCACCTGAGCATCTGAGATGTTAGGGAGGCTGCACTCTGCTGGGATTGTTATTTGCTCTTTTGTGGGGGAGGGGGGAGAAGTTTGCACTGAATCTGTCTGCCAGGATGTTGGCAATGTCTGTGGGTTCAGTGTATTTTTTGTCATTTTGGATCAACTCTGAGCATATCTGGGAGTTTCCACCAAGGTTCCTAACATAACTAAAGAAAGCCTTGTGATTTTCTTTAGAGTCTTGTGCAATTATTTTCTCGAAGCTGGCCTTGGTGGATTTTATGAGGGATCATAGTTTTTTTGCTAGTACTGATCAGGGATGCCTTCCCTTTTAGGGATTTTGCTCTATCATGTAGTAGCTTCTTCCTTCTGTTGTACAGCTTATTTATGGCTGGGGTCCACCAGACTAGGCGCCTGCCTTTGGATGACTGGGTCTTGGCTTCGTTTGGGATAGCATGATCCATGCATTCCTGGAGGTGTCCATAGAATGCATTTACAAAGGATTCTGGAGTTTAGGCCATAGTTTCCACTGGTCCGGGGGCCTTGAAGGATTCCACCTCGGTTTTGAGAAGCATGAAGTTCGCTTTTGTGAAGTTTTTCACTGTGGTTTTCTGGGTTGGGGGCGGGATCGGGATGTGGATATCCAGTGAGATTAATTTATGGTCATATCTTACCAATGAGGGGTATACCTCAGGTATGGAGCATAGAGTCCCCATGTTGGTGATGACCAGGTCCAGTATGTTTTCCCCTCTTGTGGGAGTGGTGACTAGTTGTTCCATAGCATTTGAGTTTATACATTCTAGGAACTTTTGGGCTTGGGTGTTGGGGCTTGAGTAGTGCTCCCAGTCTATGTTTGGGTAGTTGAAGTCACCCAATATAATGGTGTTTGGAGAGATCTTCATATTCTCCAGTGATCTCAGGAAAGCCGAGTGGGATTCCTGTTTTTGAGAGGGTGGTCTGTAACATGCTACAAACTGAAAAGCAGTTTTCCCCACTGTTAGTTGCACATGGATGGTCTCCGATTCGTCGTGCAATGCCACTAACCTGGAGGTGTGGGTATCTTTGATGAATATGGATACTCCCCCTCCTTTTATGGTTTGGTCCGAGTTTTGGGGCCAAAAAGCATGATATGAGGTATAACCTGGTAGTGCTGGGGTGCTGTCTGGAGCCTTTAACCAGGTTTCTGTCACTGCACAGATATCGATGCTCTCCATACTGAGGAGGGCTTCGAGTGGTGCATCTTAAGGTTAAGACTTCTGGTGTTGAGCAGCATTACTCTTAGTTTCTTATTCATTGTGTTGTCTATGGAGGTGGGTTTGTTTTTTGAGCCTTGCCTAAAAAAGGCACTATGGGGGTGGCAAGAGCCTTTGCCAATATCCAAAAGCCCATGGGTGACAGGTGCAAGCCATCCCTATTGAAGCAACGTGGCTTGTTGAGCATGTCTTCCCAGGATGACAGACACTGGATCCCCTTTGAATGACACCAAAATTTTAGCCAATTGTTAAAATTGATAATTTTGTCTTTATACTGTGGCATCATTTTGGGTGAGGGTAAGATGCTGCTCAAGGTCAGAGTCATACCGGCCTGGGCTACAAGATCAGAGAGCTCCTCTACGTCTCTTTTCATGCAGTCCAGGGAGGTATGTCTCAGGTCATTCACACCAGCATGGACAATGACTGAGTCATATTTGTACTTGCTTTGGAGTGACCTGAGTGCTTGTGTTATGTGGCGGATCCTAGCGCCCGACAGGCAGCTCACTGTGATCTTCTCTTTGTTCAGCCTGGTGAGCAGGACGTCAGTGTGTCTGACTATAGAGTCACCTATTACAAGTGTATCAGGTGTGTTATTTAGCCTTAAGAGCTGTGACTGTTTGGCACACTGACTTTGTGAGCTATGTGTTGCATGTGTTTTGTTTTGGGGTAGCATTTGCTTGGATGTCTGCTTTGGAAGTCTCTGCTGCTTAGGGAGATTTTTATTTAGGGCCTCCGAGTACGTTTTTGTGTGTTTATGTGTTTGGTTTGCTGTTGTGATAGGACTATGTGAGACTGGATTTGTGGTCTGCGAAGTTACCTTCTCCTCCTGTCTGGTTGCACCAGTTCTGAGTTGAGAGAGTTCAGCCTCCAGTTTGGCTATATGTTTGCATCTCTCACATATATTTGAACTTGTTGGAAGGAGGAGAGGGTTGTCTGTGTACATGAGGCAGTTGTAACATTGCCTCAAGATTCCCAGATTCACCAGGTGGACTGGAGAGAAAGCCATTAACTGACCTTTGGACATGCCAGAATAGTATAGGGAACTTCTTTATCACTGAATCAGAAGGACCAATAGGGGACAAGGTGCTAGGGAATATAGGGGGATGTAGTGCTTTTAGTTTACTAGTGCTAACTTGAAAAATTGCTTATATGAGCAAGTGCAGGGCCATAGATTGAGAATAGGGTGTTTAGATTGAGAGACAGAGCAGTTCTAAGGGAAAAAGTGAAGAGTAGACTTTATGGAGCGGGGAATGGTTTGCACCCGATTAAGCAGCACTGCCCGATGCTGCGCTGTGCGCACAATCGCGCAAAGCCATGCTAAAGCGGGTTTTTATACAGGGGACTAGAAAGAGCTAGAAATTAGCCCAAAATGGCCAATAAACTTCCAGATTCTGTGCTGAGATCACTCCTCCAAGGACAGATAGGCTGCTCAAAGCTCCCCACTCCCACTGGTGAACAAAGAAGCTTCCTTCTATCCAAGTAAGCAAATGGGCAAAACAGGAACTATACTAAAGTCTGGAATACAGCAATGCCTGTATTAAGGACTATTCTAGGTTGGGAAAGGTGGGAAACAATGATTTTTTTTGTTTTTTTAAGAAGCAAACGGCAGAAAATTCAAAGTAATAGCTTAACACAGGCTAGCACACTTGAGTGAGCAGCCTCAACAGATAAGATGCAACAAAAGACAAACTTTAAAGTGCAATTGAAAAAAACAGTAAAACAAGCTTAAACAAGTAAAACAGCAGATATAACTCGCTTTTTGGCGAGAAAGGACGTTTACAAAGGTAGTAGCAATAAATTATACTTAAATCAGTTTAGCAGTCGCTCTTTTCTGCCTCTCTGCTGCTAGCACCACTCTGCAGGACCACGAGGAGCTTTAGCTGAGTAGGAACAAGCAAAAAAAAATGCGCCAAAGCGGGTTTTTATACAGGGGACTAGAAAGAGCTAGAAATTAGCCCAAAACGGCCAATTAACTACCAGATTCTGTGCTGAGATCACAGGGACAGATAGGCTGCTCAAAGCTCCCCACTCCCACTGGTGAGCAAAGAAGCTTCATTCTATCCAAGTAAGGAAATGGGCAACACAGGAACTATACTAAAGTCTGGAATACAGCAATGCCTGTATTAAGGACTGTTCTAGGTAGGGAAAGGCGGGAAACAAGGATTTTTTTTGTTTTTTTGTTTTTTAAGAAGCAAACAGCAGAAAATTCACAGTAATAGCTTAACACAGGCTAGCGCACTTGAGTGAGCAGCCTCAACAGATAAAATGCAACAAAAGACAAACTTTAAAGTGCAATTGAAAAAAACAGTAAAACAAGCTTAAACAGGTAAAACAGCAGATATAACTCGCTTTTCGGCAAGAAAGGACGTTCGCAAAGGTAGCAGCAATAAATTATACTTAAATCAGTTTAGCAGTCGCTCTTTTTCACCTCTCTGCTGCTAGCACCACTCTACAGGACCACGAGGAGCTTTAGCTGAGTAGGAACAAGCAAAAAAACGCGCCAACGCAGGTTTTTATACAGGGGATTAGACAGAGCTAGAAATTAGCCCAAAACGGCCAATAAACTACCAGATTCTGTGCTGAGATCACTCCTCCAGGGACAGATAGGCTGCACAAACCTCCCCACTCCCACTGGTGAACAAAGAAGCTTCCTTCTATCCAAGTAAGGAAATGGGCAACACAGGAACTATACTAAAGTCCGGAATACAGCAATGCCTGTATTAAGGACTATTCTAGGTAGGGAAAGGCGGGAAACAAGGATTTTTTTTGTTTTTTTAAGAAGCAAACAGCAGAAAATTCCCAGTAATAGAGTAATAGCTTAACACAGGCTAGCACACTTGAGTGAGCAGCCTCAACAGATAAAATGCAACAAAAGACAAACTTTAAAGTGCAATTGAAAAAAAAACAGTAAAACAAGCTTAAACAGGTAAAACAGCAGATATAAGTCGCTTTTCGGTAAGAAAGGACGTTCGCAAAGGTAGTAGCAATAAATTATACTTAAATTAGTTTAGCAGTCACTCTTTTTCGCCTCTCTGCTGCTAGCACCACTCTGCAGGACCACAAAGAGCTTTAGCTAAGTTGGAACAAGTAAAAAAATGCGCCAAAGTGGGTTTTTGTACAGGAGACTAGAAAGAGCTAGAAATTAACCCAAAACAGCCAATAAACTATCAGATTCTGTGCTGAGATCACTCCTCCGGGAACAGATAGGCTGCTCAAAGCTCCCCACTCCCACTGGTGAACAAAGAAGCTTCCTTCTATGTATCAAGCAGTTCCGCATTGAACAGAGCTCCGTTTTTTGATTGGCTCATATACCGATTGGTATATGAGCCAATCAAAAAAAAAAAAAAAAAGCGGAGGAAAGACTCCGAAATAGGGATGTCTGGTTTTTGAAAATTCTGCGATTAACCCGGACAAATCGCAGAATTTTCAAAAACTGCCCGGACAGGAGCCCAAAAAAGAGGACGTGTCCGGGGAAACCTGGACGTATGATAACCTTACCTCTATGCAGCTATTAATATAGTTGTATAGGGTTTCTGTGAACAGTTCTGCACAGGCAGCAGTGTTCTCAGGATTAATGGGGGCTTGAAAATTTGCCAGGTTCTCACTTAAATAGCAGTGAGTTAGCCTTCGAGTAGTTCCTGAATATTCCAGGGTTAGCTGGGGGTCCAGGTTTTATTTTTACTTCAAGGGGTTTAGCTTCAGCAGGTACCTCATTTCTAAGGCCCAAAACTGTAACACTGTGATTGGCAAACTGTATGTGATACAGAGGTGTTGAAGATTAGTACTGAAGATAAGATTATCAATATTTTAAGTTCCAAAGAAAATGTTCAAAAAGCAACATGATGGCAGTTGTGTGGTGATATCAATGGCAGTGTTTTTTTTTTTTTTTTACGTACACACCATTTAAAGAAGGGGACTGTATTGTTATGTCAAGCCAAAAACGCACACCTGTCTAAATAAGTTTTACATTTTGGTTAATTTTGCATCTAAATTGAGCGTGAGACAGGACTACACCTGTGTGTATTTTCACACTGTTACAAAGACTGAAATAAAATGGAGTTCACATTTAAAAAATGCTAAGCTGAAAAGATTACAGAAGGTCCATATTCCAGAGCTAAGAATGTGGACGTAGAAAAAAATCATGTTTTACAGTTGCTAATCCATCAGTGTCTCAGTTTGTTAAAAGATAACAAATTTAAAAAACAGAAAAATTAAAACACGCACAGACATCTTGCCTTTTCAACCACAGTGACTGGCTTTAAAATCACATGGTGCTGTACATAGCAAAGTTGTCTTTGTTCTTAGTTTATACTGCTTGGCTAGTCTTTTTTTGATTCATGGCTTTAAAATCAGCTGTAATAGTCACAGACGTCAAAAATATTAATCCCAGAAAACTTAATTCTAAATGCTGTATTCTTTTCTGCAAAGGGACTACAAAATGGATGGAACACAAAACCTGAACCCCCAAGATGGCCTACAGTTAGAACAACAAGCAACTTTAAACAAACAGAAAACATGGCTGAATGAAATTTCAATATGTAACTTAAACCCTGCCTACTTCTACATAGCCTACTACATGGATGCATGGCATTACAATTAGAGGAGGATGGGTGGGGGTGGGGGGGTCAGCATCAGGAAATTTTACTTCATGATGAGGGTTACAGGGTTATGGAATGCTGATCTAATGACAGATTCTAAGGGGAGTGGGAGACATGAGAAAATAAAAGGAGAGAAAGCACAGGTACACAGATGGAAAAAAAGAGAATGGAATATCAAGGACAACTGTACAGAACTAGATGCAGTGCCCTAAAGTTCCATTGTTTTCTAAATCTAAACAATTCACTGAAGCTGTTGTCTCAAAAGCAAATCCAGGAATGCTAATTTGCTAGAAAAAAGAAGCATGTGTTTCTTTTTACCACACCTTCCATTGTCCCAATGCATAAGCAGGACTGACAAAATACTGGCTACGATGAATGCATACCTCCACACGAACACTACCCCATCTACAGCAAACAAATACACTGCTTGGTGGGTGCATGTCCCCAGCCTTTCATGCAGCCTTACTGCAATGTCTAGTCTCCACTCAGTGTCAGTATTGCAGTAGACTGCGTTACCTTCTCACCTCCAAGTATGCTGACTTGGGATGCTAACTTCCAACCTCCCCAACCAGCTCCTACAGTGCTCAGGTCACTACTTAAACCTGAGTTATTACAGTCATACTCAGGGCTTTATCCCTCTCTGTCACAGAGATGAGCAGAGAATGCAACTTTGTACATCAAATCAAAACTACTCTTCTGGGTTAAACATAAATGTTTTGCCACAAATCTTACATTATATTTTGTCAAATTCAAGAAATACTCCAAAGAAAATTATACACTTTATGAGTTGTATGAAAATATTGAAATTTTGAAAACAGCCAATGATTCATGACGCTGCCCTAAATGACATGCATGCTCAGAACCTTCTGTTGGTTTCAGAACGTAGCTCCAAAATGCTTTGAAAATAGCAAAGTTATGACAGTGCCAAGCTGAAATGGCCACTGGTTAATACAATGAAACTTAATATCCAGTGAAACTCGTTCAAGCTGTCACCTCAGTTTATGGGCTAGCTCCACTGGTTATAACATTTTGCTTACAGAAGAATATGGCAGCCCTTCAGTGAACAGCAGCATTTTGGTAGTAGGGAGGATGCAAGACAGCAGGCCAAGAGTAGTGGGCCACAGAAAGAAGAAACATAACTTGTTTTTTTCTTTTGCATTCCAGGAATAAAGCAAAGAGAATAGACATGTTGACTTAAGACAACCTGTATCCTTAAGAAATAACCATGAGTACAATGTGTTTTCTGCAGTTTTCTGCAGGAACAGGCAAAAAACAGATAAAAGAAGATGAGAAAAATAAACTGTCCAGAGGGTCTCTCTCTCAACACACTATGGAACCAGGCAGCCTCAGTGTTGGCTTGTAGATGCAGATGAAGGCAACAGCAGAGAGAGAGAAGGGGGTATCAAACAGAAACAAATGGAAGGGCTTCACATTAACATCTAAGCACGAAAAAGTATATGTGGACTCTAATATCACAGTAATCAGAAACAGTGTGCAGAGCAATCGCAACAATGGTCGAAGGTACATCTGATTAAGTGTAAACTTATTCAGAAATTTTCAGCAGTTGAATAAAAGCAGGATGAACACTAAAGCTGACTAGCGTGGGCTGAATATGCACCTGACTAGTGAAGTACTAAAATGAATTTCTTAAATTTCACTGGGCATTAAACAGATTATATAAAACACTACTTTCTCAGTTTCCAGCACAATATTAAGAACTTGAGTCTTTTCTTATTTCTCACATAGCAAGTAGCACAGTGTGCAAGGATTGGATAA
Organism: Protopterus annectens; assembly: GCF_019279795.1. Classification (NCBI taxonomy): domain Eukaryota; kingdom Metazoa; phylum Chordata; order Ceratodontiformes; family Protopteridae; genus Protopterus; species Protopterus annectens. The sequence continues at coordinate 1,301,502,257 of NC_056733.1, forward strand.
TTCAGTACAAATACATTTGCAGATCTTGCACAAAACATGCAAATAGAAAGTGCTTTAAGGTGACTAGCATTTACACATGATGCTTCCTTACATCAAGGCAAAATATTCTGAGTAACTGCACTACGATTTCTAATGTAAATGCACATTTCACTTACTGCAACTATCCTTTACAAAAAATGTATGTCTTTTAGTAAGGTAGCCCTTACCACACCTGCATTCAATGGGAAAAAAAAAATAAAAATAAGCTTGCTGAGTGCAAACTAAGAATACTTCTTAGATATAAATAGCAACACATTCATAACCCAAAAAACAAGCATGCTTTTTATTCTTGTTAAAAAGAACACTGTGGTTCATGACAGCTGCATGATGAATTACCCCAAACTTAGCCTCAAGACAGGTTTCATTCACCCGCACTCGTCATATCAGAGAAACAAACAAATGAGTGCTGTGGATTAATAGAGTTTGAGAAGCTACAAGCCATCTCTCTTCTTTATTGGCAAAAGAAGTGGAGTGCGGAAACAGAGTGCTCCACTGCATTTGTTGAAAAACATAACTTACGAAGATCTTTATTTAGTTTGTCAGGGGAAATTGGTATTTTGTTACAACTGTGTCAGCTGGTTGTTGATTTAAGCTTACTATATTCTAAAAAAAATCTATGCAGCAGCTCAAAATGTTTCCTCTGTTACAAGACTTAGTACTCAGGACAAGTGTTCAATGTCTAAGAAACACAGCTGTAATGTACAATATACTTTATGTTCTTGACAAAAGTGGATTCCTAGCATGATGTGCTACTAGACCTAAATTCTATAAACTGAACAATAAAGGGGTCAGCAGAGTCTGCCATTTTCTTGACAAAAATGTAACGTTCGACTGAATGTGGCAAAAATACAAAAAAAGTTAAAAAGGTAGATAGGAAAATGGTTACAAGCAAAAATAGACTTAGGGTAAGCTGAGAGACTAGGGATATCAGTGTGTGTCACAATTCACATAACTGAAAGCTACCTAAATCCTATAGTAAACAGTATACTTGCTGTGTCACACCTAAACTGTACAGGCACACCGTAATGATGAATAAAGACAATACCAGATCAGATAGAAATGTTAAGCTTTTTACTGCTGTCTGAGTTATCAAGAAAAACACAAAAGGCACATATTCACATGCTAACATGTGCTTGCACACACTAATCCTCCCAGCTTAATAATGTTCCTAGATGGATAAAAGAATACAAATTAGCTGCAGCACACAGTTGCTATTTTTGTTCATGATGTTCATAGGTTGCTTATTTTACTTATTTGAAAAATAAGTAAGTGGACTGGCCCAAAGGCCCTCACTTAGCCATAATACTGTCCACAGGAAAAGAAAAGCCTAGAGGTTCAGAAATTATTAAAAAAAATCATGGTACATGAGAAGGTTCTAATAATCCTCACTCTCACTGATTGCCCCCATGCCTGCTAGGTCTGACCATCAAGCTTCCCCCAACTGGACTTGAAACCATTCATTCCCTTGTGGTGGAGATCACCCTCAGATCCAACAGGGTGACATCCATGGGGGGGGGGGGGAGAGGGGGGCATCATTCAGGCAGCCATGAGAGTTGCTTCTGTCCTTACTAGCATTTGGCAATCAGGACATTTTACGCTTTTAATAGTTTGTCTAACCCACATCATAAGCCGAGGAATGCACGGCCTGTATCACCATAGGAGTCCACATGCTCCCTTGCACTTGCTCACCAAGGACTGCAGCTCAGTGGAGGTTTGATGGACTGCAAGCACATTCCCAGACTGCTGGTTTGTCACTTCTTCCAAGTGGTTGTTACAGCTTGTAACTGGTTCAATCACCCTTCCTCCACAGAATGGGCATGCCCATCCTCTCTGCCAGCACCTGAGCCACTAATCAATCTCAGATCAACTGAGCTGTAGTCAGGACTTTATTCATTTTTAATTCCAGGCTGGCTCACACTTAGTGATTCCTGAATATATAAACATATATGAATTTACAGATTTAAATGAAATGATTATGTTTAATATCAGTATACTGTCCCAACGTAACTAAGCTAGCCTGCACTAAATAACAAAAACAGTTATTATGCTAAAGTCTGAAGTGAGATAGAAGTCTTAATAACTTATAAATAAAGCATGGTAGACATTATTCCTAAAACACTTCAAAGACTGTGAGGATATGGTCTTAAATTTAGTAAGTGGATCTCATTCATAGTACAAAAGCCACTTACAGAAGGCTCGTTTCCAAGTTGTTAATCTAAAAGTTGACCTTCTAAGGGACCTTCTATTTTGAGGCTGAATAGTGAGCTTGGCTACTTAAGTCACACAGAGATTACAAATATTTAACGTTGTTGGATGCAGGTTAAAATATTTTCACATGATAACAGGCATGTATCTGTTAAAGTTATTGTTAAAATAAGATGCATAAACAATAATGTGTGTGTGTGTGTGTGTGTGTGTGTGCATGTGCGCCTATGTGAGTGTGTGACTGACTGGGTCTCATCTCCTTATTGGCTCTTCTAATGGAATATTGACCATTCAGCTATTACATATACATTTGCATTTAAACGACTTTGTGCAATACACAATGAATGCATCTGGGTGATGTGGCTATAGCTTTAACTGCTTATACTAAACTGTGCAAAAATTCACAGATTTTGCGCAGTAACACTGATACCATCACAGCACCTTCAATAACATTACTTTTAAAATATCATTTAGAGCTATTTAGATCCATAAGCAGCAAAACAACAGAAGTGGCGAGTGGCAGCAGAAGGAAGTATAAAGCAGGTTAGTTCTCAAAAAGACAAACTTGGCAGTGACAGCAACCCACCAGTTGAGATACTGTACAAAACAAAAATAAAATGAACTCAACTATATGCATAGAAACAAAGTTGGAAGAACATACAGATTGCTTGATATTTGGGAAAATGTCATTGTATCATTAATTGTCAGACCATAAAAACTGTGGTCACCGATGAGCTTGGATCAGCAAAATAACTTTAGAAACTTTTGCTTTGCTAAATAAGTTATTTGGTGTTAAGTGAAGGAAAACATAATACCTTAGTCAAAGTAAGGTTTTGTGAATGTTAAAGTGCAATGAAAAGAGAAAACTTCTGGTACAATTCCAGAAGTCCAGCTGTGTAAGTAAACTTACCATAACTGTTGATGTTTGAATGATCACTGCTGGAGTAACCTTAGATATATGGGTTATAGCCTGTTGATGTTATAACAGCCAGCCATCTTCCAAAGCTTTCTGGCACCTTCCAAACTCCCAATCTATTAGTCAGCTCAAGCGGAGTTGACTAAAAAGACAGGTTTGGGCACCAAGCCCTTCAGAGATTTTATGCCAAAAGAGACAGAGTGGTTAAAGCCTTGACAAGGACAATGCTAGGAAAATAAACATAAAGGTCCACACCCTGACAACAAAAATATAAAAAAATAAGAAGGATGGAGGAAGTGGGGAGAGAAGGTACTACAGCAGTGATCATTCAAACATCTGCCATTACAGTATGTTTATTTACCTAACTGTATTATGTTTGTCATTAGGATTACTGCTGCCATAATCTTACTATATGTGTAGATTAACACAGCTTTGACAGACTGGGAAGAGGGAGGATGAGAGTTCCAGGAGCCTAGCAAAGCCGAACTTAGACCAGGAGAAGGAATCTAGGTTACACTGCTCTATAAGAGTGCATAAAGGACCAAGTTGTTGCTTCTAGAACACTTCTAGAATCCATCCCTTTCCAAAAAGCCCCAGATGAAGCCAGGACCCTGGTAGAATAAGCCTTGACCCCATGTGGAATTATCTTATTGTGATATATATAACAAAAGGCAAATGCATTAGACAACCACTTGTAAATAGTCTGTTTTGACACAGGTTGTCCTTTTATCTTACCTTCGCAAGAAGTGATTAGAGTTCCTGAAAGACTTTAGGCTAGATTCATAAAGGTTACCACAAAGTATACACATTGTGTACACTGTGTGTACAATTTCTGAATTCAAGAACAACCTTACCACAATGCGTGCGCAGTCTATTCACCCAGAAGGATTACATTAAGTGTACAGTCTACACTTTCTGGTAATCTTCATTAATCCAGTGTTTTTTCTCTGAAGATAGTACCTGAGTTGTCTGTGTACATCCAATGTATGGCGTATCCTTTCTCCCACATTTTTAGGTTCTGGAAACAAGATAGGGAGATGGGTATCTTGGCTCAAAGTAAACTTGGATACCAATTTACGCATAAATGAAGTATTAGTTCATAAGGAAACCTTATCTTTATGTGAAATGAGATACGGTTGACCCACCATAAGAGTGTACAGCCCAGATACTCTTTTGCAAAGGTCAGAGCAATGAGACTGCATTGGAAGAGAGAGATCCATGGGCAGACATGCTGACATTTCAGACAAATGAACCCTGACCTGACAGAGAAGTAAGACAGGCCAAAGGACATTAACTCACACAAATAATACAGAAACAGAGAAACACTTTGTTTCCTTTAATATCTGCTGGACATCCACAGAAAAAGGGTGCCTAAAAGGTATTAAAATTCTATCATTCAGGCAGTCAGTTGCAGTTGTTTGGGGTCAGGATACATCAAACATCCCTTGTCCAGTCTGAGGAAACTTGTTGTAATCATCTCTGGCCCTTTCTAAAAGAAGGGAGAACTGCTGTTGACTGGGCCTAAAGGGAGTCACCACAATGACTTTTGGAGAGTCTTTCTGCATCTTCAGAATTACCATGTATATTTGCAGATATTCATTACCACTGGAACAAAAATGCATCTGTTTCCACACTTGCTTTTAAGAAGCCTGGAGGAGAATTTGTTCAGCTGTCTGTTTTGACAGAAAGCAAATAGATCCATTTGAGCTGTTGCCTACAGGTGGCGCATCTCCTGGAACAGCCCCTTGTTCATCTTCCATTTATAAGTGTCTGTCCTGGTCTAGCTCAGCTTGTCTGCCACTATACTTCACTCTGATGGAAAGTAAGACACTTGCAAGATTAAAGAATGCTAAAGGGCTACCTCCCAAGCCATCATACTCAGTCTGCAGGGAGAGTACAACCTGGTGCCCCCCCGCATGTTTATGTACCACATCACCATGGTGTTGTCTATAATCATCTGAAGAGATCCAGGGGACCATAGATGTCGAAGAGATGTCAAGGCATGGATCACAGCTAATATCTCTTTGACATTTAAATGTTTTGGTCTGACTGAGGCATTTCACAGGTCTTGCACCTTTACCCTCACAGAAACTGCTACATAAGAAAAAAATCTGGGGTGTCTGTAGTTACAGACTGACTTGGAATCTTGGAATCTGAACAGAAAAGGGAAGACCTGAATTTAAAGCCATTTGCTTTCTCCATCAACGCAACATTTTCACAAAGCCAAAAAACTGAAATCTGAAATTCCAGAGGATGAAGATGGTAGGTCCATCTGTTTTTTTTTTTTTTTTTTTTTTTTAACTAATCTTTAATTTCTCTCACGTGTAATCTGGTGACAGAAATCATGGAAACCATGAACCCTAGAAGTTTCCAGATAAAAATCCATCTTCGGTATAAGAAAAGCATTTTGCTGAAAGGTGCCTAGAAGACTGCCCAGAAACGAAATCCCATGTGATAGAGTCAAGGAGGATTTTTCATACATTTATCTGAAATCCCAGATTGGTAAGAAGAAATGAAACCCATGTTAAGGACTCTTGACATCTGGGAAAAAATGCTGCAAAAATAAATAATTTCTCTAAATAAGGAAATAAGTGAACGTCCTGCAGTCTGCAATGAGCTATCACTGGAACTCGACACTTTGTAAACACCCCTGGAGCAGTACACAACCCAAAGGGTTATGCTGAAAACTGATAATATGTCCCAGATACAGAGAATATGAGAAATTTCTTAATGTCGGTGGATATAAAAAATTATAATACACTGCAGGAAAACTATCTGTCCATAGGAAAACAGTGAACAAAAATAAAGACCAAAATAGTACACGACTATATAAAATTTAATAACAAATAAAAGATAAGCTTTTGCATAAAAACACTTTCTCAAGTAAGCCAAAAGCTCCACGTGCATATTTCATATACAAGTAAAACAAGTAAGTTAATTTACAGACAATATAGCAATTAAATATAATTAAATAATCTTTTAAATGATGTAAGCAACTGTTTAAGAAAGGGTTTAAAGGGGCATAGCTCATTTAGACTTGATGTATTAACAGAATTTAACCTAGTAATCCCTTCATATTCATGAACTTCAGTTTTATTAACAATGTCACCTCTCCTAATACAATCCGCAATAACCTTGTAATACTAGGAACTAAGCAATGTGTATTATCATTATACAAAACATGTTTGGCCAAGGCACTAGTTAAATTAAGTTTCTTAATATCATAGAGGTGTTGTGCAATTTTATTGTGTAATCTCCTATTCGTCTTACTGACAAAAAAATGAATCACAAACCGTAAATTTTGCCAAATATATTAAGTTGATGCCATTTCAGTTAGCAGGGTGAAATAATTCATATTTATATTTTGTAACTGGATGTATAAAATAGCTAATCTTATCAATATGACTACAATAGTTACAACTCATACAAGGAAAAGTGCCTTTTAATGTCTGCAGATCCATCCCTCTGATGTTGTAAGTATCAGTTACAGGTTTTTTATAGCATAATTGCCACTTCATATTACAATTATTCTTAAAAACTATCTTGGGATTAATATCAATAATCTGTTGAATATCATTCAATGTTGTCAAAATAGGACAGTTTCCTTAATAATCTTAACAACAGCTCTATTGAGTAAGTTATAAAGTGGGGAAGAAAGACATTGATATTGGTAGTTTGTTTCCTGTGTCACATCACAATTCCAATAAGACGACATTGTGTCACTACAATGTTGTTTAACAGCACAAAGTGCAGTATTAATTTCATGTTCATTGTAAACTCATCACAGAAAGTCTTCAGAGATTAGGTGAACCTCACTCTCAAAAGACAGTCATCTGATGTCAACCTAGATAGTCTGTAGAACTGCCCTTTCAGAATTTTCTCAAAGTTGAAACCAGGATGCATACTATGCCGTTGTAAACAGCAATTTTGCCTGATTTCCTTCTTATATATTTTTGTTGCAAGATGTCCCAATTAATTCTAATACAAGATAAACCAATATAATTAGGGATACAAGTAAAGAGAGATTTTACATCTAGTGTTACAAAAGAAATGATGGCTCAGTCACAACTCTACACCAAGTACCAAATTTAGTAACAAAATCCCTAGTATTTGCCAATATGTGATTAATATCCACCAGTGTAGGTCTCAAAATCTGTTCCAAATAAATGGATATTGGCTCTGGCAGCTGACCAAAGGATCATTTAGACTCTTGCATATTTTAAGGAGACGATGTATCGTAGGAAACAATGGGCTCCCCAACATTAAAATACTCAACTCAGGTGTAATGTAATTATTTAAATATATCAATTTTACCTTAGAAACAACGGAATGAACTTCACCTTTACTTAAAATTATATATATAAAAGAATCATTTAACATTTCATTCATAGTGCAAAAGCATTTTGTAGTATCCATAATAACTACTGCTCCAACTTTGTCTGTGGATATAGAAATGTGATAAGCATCTTTTAATTCTAATGTTACCAAAATACTCAAAAAGAGGAATGAGAGGTAACAGTGTCTAATTGTCATACAGGTGAGAAAGGAAAGATCTAAAAACTGTTCTTTAAGAAAGTGTTTTCTTTGAAGAGCCTGTAGAAAAAAAAACAGTTTTGTTGGGAGGATTGGGAAGAATTCCTCTGAAAGTAGACATCTGTATCCAGTTCCAACTGTAACCCTCCTCAGTCACTTTTAGAACTCAAGAGTTTGACACACTATGGTGCCAAAGGGAATGTAAAGAGCTAGTTTCTGGGACAGATTTAAAGAGGAAGGGGCAGGAGGAGAAGGAAATGGAGACAGTATTCTGGCATAATCATTCTAAAGCATTAGACGGCCCTCTATTTGGAAAAAAAATCTCTGTTTCTTATTATTTTCTTGCTCTCTGTTTGCCTGGAGTTGGCGGGGATCATTTGCTTTCTTTTTTCAAAAGGAAAAGAGGATTCGGGAGATTTGTAAAGGTGAGCCTGAAAAAGCATACATACTCCCTGAATTAACGTCACACTTTTATCAAATTGTTTGAGGACCTATCTTCTCAACACTGTAGAAGTAGCTGTACTTCTAGACACTGTATCTGCACAATCATACACATTCTTCAAAGCATGTTTAGATTCCTGAGAAAGATTTGAAACAACTGGAATCAGAAATGAACTATCCCCTGAAGGAAGTGAGATGGAGTACTCCCTAAAACTGCACAAAACAAAATAAACTTCCACATATGTGGAAGAGGAAAATAAATTCTTATCAAATCTCACTAATCCTTTGCTTTCTTTATCCGCAACAGAACAAATTAGTGTTGACTCAGTCTGTTTCTAGCTGGCTAATAGGGAAATATAACTGTTGGATCTGGTTTAAGAGGAGAAAATATATATTTTTTTTAGTATGAGGTACATTATACAGCATGTGTGAAGACTATCTAACAGATATATGGCTAAGCCTGGAATGGAAAAAAGGTACATAAAGAAAGCGGGTACTGGAAATCAGAACTCCAGGAAGTTATCAAAGTAAAAAAGGAGTGCAGAAAAAAGTGGAAGATAGAAAAAAAAAGACCAGACCAAGAAGAAATGGGTCTATACTATAACGATGAAGGTACAGAATCCCAAGTACCTGTTCATTGACAAGTAAGTGTCGAACCTCCTCTTCAGTGAATGGCCACATCATCGATTTCATTCCAAGGGAAAGAAATAGGCTGACCGTTGTTGTAAATCTGCCCTTTTCCCCCGCTGTAATGCAATTTTGGAGTTAGTATATTTAGTTGGGGGGGCAGGGGACAAAGCCCCTCACTTCGTAGTGTTTGTTAAATTGTGTCATGCGCAGTTGGCCTACTGATTTCTTTCCCTTGGAAAGAAATCGATGATGTGGGCGTTCCTAGAAGAGGATGTTCGACACTTGTGTCAATGAACAGGAACTCGGGATTCTGTACCTTCTTCGTTATAATATAGCTCCGAAGAAATATTGCTTGGCTAAAAAAAAAGAGGAAAAAAATGCAGTTACAATAGAAAAAAACAATACATCAGAGGCAATCAACCACCTTCTGGAAAGTGGTTCAGCACTGGAACAAAAAAAAAACTCTTATTAGGTTGCAAGGCAAAGGCAGAACAATAAAGATAACAATCATTAGACACCAGTGCTAGCAATAACATATTTACTAGTCCATGGGACATCAAAGGCAGATGGAAGAAGTACTTCTAGTAGCTTCTCAATGAAGAAACCCCTACAGTACCTGCACTACTCTATACACAGTCTACAATGAAAGAAGAAATATGAACAGCAGTTAGGAAAATGAAGGCAGGAAAAGCAGCAGGCTCAGATGAGGTCGTGGCAGATAGGATAAAGACGTGGGGTGAATTACGGAGAGAGATGGTTACTGAGGGTATTCACAGCAGTATGTAAAGAAATGCATATTCTACATGGCTGGAGAATAAGCATTCTAGTGCCAGTGTACAGTAACAAAGGGGACATTTACAACTGTGGGCAGTAGAGAGGTATCAAACTCCTGTCACACTGCACAAAAGTGCTGAAGAAGGTGCTTGATAAATAAATACACACAGTAGTATAAAGTAAGCTGGGAGATGAGCAGCTCAGATTCAGAGCAGAATGCAGCACAACTGACCTGATGTTTGCAGTGAGGCAGACAGTGGAGAAGAAGCTAGAGATGAGGAAAGAGTCCAACTGGATATTATTAGAATTTGCAAATGAGAAGGTCCCAAGTAAGCTGATTTTTGCAGTCATATGATGGTTCTAAGTCCTGGAAACGCTGGCAGAATTAGTACAGAATACGTGCAAGGATTCAGTGACACAAGTACAATTAATGTTTGGACTCACAGAGGGGTTCTGAGTAGGACTTGGATGTGCATCAGAGTTCAGGTCTGAGGCCACTACTGTTCATACTAGTGACGGACTACTTTACCAAACAGGCTGGAGAGGACACATCAACAAAGCTGCTGTAAGCAGACTTGGAAAATGAACTGCAAAAAATAACAGGGGAATGAAATGCAAAACTGAAGGCACATGGAATGAAAGTGATTAATGACAAGACCAATGTCCTTCGAGCAAATGGGGGAAAACCAAAGAAGCTGAAAAATGAAACAGAGGGGAAAACAGTGGAACCAGTTAACAGCTTCAGTTACCTGTGAGAGATGGCTGATGAAAAGAGAAGTCTGAATGAGGAGGTCAGAGCTAGAATCAAGAGGAGATGCAGACAACTAGCACAGAGGATCAGGTGTAGTATGTGGCAGAAGATTGCCAAATGTACCTGAAAATAAGTTATATATGACAGTGGCATGACCAGAGCTTCTGTATGATACACAGACATGGGCAGTGAAGACAGAGCAATTGAGGAAGCTAGATGTGATGAAGATGAAGTTTCTGATGTGGGTGGTGCTATGCACACTGTCGGATACAAGAAGAAATGATGACATTAGAGCAAAAGCCAAACTAGCTCCAATTACAGAGAAGGAGAAAAGATTACAGTAGTTCAGGTACATATCCAGGAAACCATAGGATGATTTGTTGAACATGATTTGGGACAGAAAGGAAGAAGGCAAAAAGAAATATGGATGCCCTACAAAAAGATGGATGGACTGCATAAGAGAAGGCATGCAACAGTCAGGCATGACTGTTGAAGAAGGTAAGAGAGTGACAGTGAATTGAGAGAGGTGCTGCCAGTTGATGCAACAGCCCAACCAATGTGATCTGTAGCTAATCCAAAAAATGCATCAATGATCATGTTAATGATCTAGAAAGATGGTACAAAAAAAATCAAAATTCTACAGAAAGATGTTTATTACAAAAGAAATAATTACAAATTATATACAAAACATACACATATAAAGTAAATATAGGACAAGCAAAGTACAGTTGTGTAAAATTTTACCATAGCAGTTGATGTCCTTCTCTTCACTGATGCAGTATTCTTTACTAAAGAGATCCCCTGCAAAAGGTAGCCCAACGTCCTGCCAGTATACCCAAGCCATAGGATTTTAAGGACGTTGTACGTCACACGTATGCTCCCCACTCCTGGGGTATGGCATAAAGGTGATGTACAGACGTATCTACCTCAGAAATGAATAGCTCAAGGAGGAAAAACAGTCTAAGGAGAAAAGGAAAAATACATGCATCCAGAAGAAAAAAAGAAAAAGGAGTAAAGAAAAGGGGGAGGAGGGAGCGAATACTGCAACAATGAAGAGAAGGACATCTAATGTTATGCTAAGATTTTACACAACTGTACTCTGCCCTTCCATATCACTGCTGCAGTATATTTCACTAAAGGAAGAGTACAAAAGCTCAAGAGAAAACTAAGGAGGAGGAAGGCCCAGCACAACCCTCAAGAAACACAGGCAGAATCACCCAATAACTATTTTAGATCATGTGCCAATAATAACTAAAATAAAAAAAAAAAACAGGATAATGAAATAAAATGAGACTGGCGCTTTCCCACCTACTGTATCTGTTGAAGAGAGAGAATTTAAGGAATGGGTAGTGGAGATTATTCAGGAGCTATTAGAGAGGACAGAATTTTTTTTCTGAAAATATAGCTAGCGAGTGCGATAAAATTAAGGTGGAGTTTAAAAATAGGGTAGAAATGAAAGAAAAGGTTTAGAAGTAACAATAATTAATATTTAGACTGGCTGACAAACGTTAAAAGTATTGCAGAACATGGGGAATCTCAGAACAAAAACAGGATCAACTGTACAATGCTAAGCATAAAATAAGGGATTACTTTGATAATATGCCCGACTAGAAAGATTGCTGTTAAGCAACTGCTTTTTCATAACAACACTAGAGCACAAAAACATTTAGCACAATGACTCAGGCAACAGAAAGTAGAAAAGGCTGTTGCCAGGCTTAGGGCGCCTATAACAAGGAAGGCAACAAGAGATCCTGTAGAGGTATTAGAAATATTTCGGAAATTCTATGGAAGTCTGTATAAACCAGAGAAATATGAAAATTAAGAAAAGATACCAATGGAAATGTTTATAGAAGAATTAAATGTGCCAAGGTTAGAGGTAGATGAAGCCCAATTACTAATGGTTAGGATAAGAGGAGATGAGATAAAAATTGTAATGTATAACCAATCTACAGGAAAGTCCCCAGGAATAGATGATATTCCTGCAGATGTGAAATAAAAGGTTTCTCACCCTTGACGCTAGAATCTCACTCGCCAATGCCTTCCTTCTACCTAACCTATTTTATGGCTCACAAATCCTAACTAATCTACAGTTTTCTCTTCTTTCCAAATTAGAATCTACCTATAATAAAGTAGCCAGATTTGCTGCCAACCTGTCTTTCACATCTCATCATTGCCTAGCTCTGAAATCACTTAACTGGTTAGAGTTTCCTAACCAACTCTTATTTTCTCAACTTCAAGTTATTCATTCCATTCTAAATAAACCCCATAACTGCCCTAGTCTCTCAGCACTTATCTCTCTTTACACCCTCCCTTGATCTCTCAGAAGTTCTTATCAACATCTACTTCAAATTTACAAACCTAATAAATCTATTGGACAGTACCACTTCAGCTCTTCTCTGGCCTCTCACTGGAAAAAACATCCTCTACCCTTGAGAAATATCTCAGATGTTCATGAATTTAACAAAACACTGAAACTGTATCTTAGTAGAAATTGGTCTTGTCTCTGTAATTATCCAACTTGAACTCCTCCCCTACTCTAACTCTGCTTCCTTCCTACTACTGCCTTTCCTTTCCTTCTCTATTATCTTCTCTATCTTCTTACTCCTTACTTATAGTTACATTGCACTGTTATTACTGCTGATGATATAGTATTACTGCTAATATTGTATTACAAATATTTGCATTTTACTGTATCTCATTGTATACTTACTGTTATATTTTGTGGAGATTTTCTCCATGGGCCTCCACTGAAAAAGGGTTTTGCCCAGTTGGACCATCCCGGCTAACATATGTAAAATAAATAAATAAATAATAAATGTGTAGAAGCTAGGAGGGAAAACTGATAACGATCTGGAAGGTTTTGTTTAACAGTATTTTAATAGGAGGAGAAGAACCAACATCCAAGAAGGAAGCAGTGGCAGTTGTAATACCTGAAGGGGGTAAAGATCCATCGGACCCAGCTTCATACAGACACATTTCAAAACTAAATGATTATTAAGTGTTCATGTATATAACGGCTAATAAAATGACAAAAGTAATACCAAAATTGAGATATGGATCAATGTGGTTTTGTAGTGGGGAGGCAAACATGATCCAGAGGGAAGTAGAATTTAAGAAAATACCATTGTTGTTGGGTCTTGATGTAGAGAAAGCATTTGACAGAGTGCGCTGCGAATTTATGAGCAGGCCAATGGAAGCATTTTCATTTCCTGAAAAAATTATAAGTTTGATTTGGAGGATATATCAGGGATTGGAGGCAAAAATGAAAGCAAATGGGATTCTTTCTAATAATTTCTGCTTGAGGAGAGGAACCAGGCAGGGGAGTCCTCTTTCCCTTTTGTTATTTGTATTATATTTAGAACCATTGGCTAAGAAAATAAGGGACTCAGAAATTCAACATTATAATTGGTATGGTAGTCAAGAAAACCTGGCTCTATTTGCAGATGATATTATTTTATACCTGACAAAACTATAGAGAGACATTATACTTGAGCTTTGGCCGGCTAATATCTGCCTGCAATCAACTGGACGTATAAGCAAATTTAAGTACACTTTTATCTGCACTTTTTCATATAGTGCTGCATTTTATTTATTTTTGTTTCTCACTGAATATTAATTGAAGTGAAAATTGTGGCTCTATGTCTCTACAGTTAGTTCCTACCCCCCCCCCCCCGTTCTTGTTTAGGTGTTAATCTTGGTGGCTTTGAAATTGCACACCCCTCTTGTAAATTTGTACTTGGATACTCCTTCTGGGCCCATCTCATCTGCTCACTCAACTGACTGCAGTGAGATTATATTCTGATTTCAGGCACTCCTACTGTGTACAAAGAGAGCATTTGGGAAGGGAAAAACATTTCTAAGCTTGTTTCCTGCCTTTCCTGTAAGTAGTCTAGTCCACATACAGATTTGCTGTATCCAGGACTATTTGTAAGCTTCTGAGTCCCCAAGCCTTTCTGTGTTAAGAGGGAAGCCTTCTAGCTTAATTTTGTTTCTTAGAACTAGCCGTTTTTTTGTTTCAGCACTCAAATCTGTTTCTTTGAGCTCAGCACTTGTTCAGAACTCATTGTAAGCACTAAATAAGCTACAAATTACTACAGCACTCAACTTTCCTCACTTGTCTAGAGGAAAGCAATTTTTAGTACTTAATAAATAAGCACCTATCCAGGCATGTCTAAGGGTCAGCTCCTGGTGTTTTCTCCTGCTACCTGATGAATCTGGACATCCTGGGGCAATGCAGAAATTGCCTCATGTACACAGACAACCCTCTCCTCCTACCACCCAACACTACAACCTGTGAGAGATGCACTTATATAGCTAAACTGGACGCAAAGCTCTCTTCACCCAAGACTGGACTGGACAGTCATGAGGAGAAGGTAAATACTTGCATCACACCACACTCATCACATAGTCCCTCAAAACCTACACCACCAAAACACAAACATAGAAACACAAAGCACACATCTACATTCATGGATGCTCTCAATAAAAACCTGCCCAAGCTACAGGGACCTCCAAAGCAGAAACGCAAGCAAACTCTACCGCCCAACACAATCCAAATGACACATAGCCCACAAACTCAGTGTGCCACTCAACCACAGCCCATAAGGCATAACAACGTACCCAACACTTTAGTCATAGATGACTCTACAGTCAGGCACACTGATGTTCCACTCACCAGGCTAAACAATGAGAAAGTTACTGTCTGCTGCCGATCGGGCACCAGGATCCGCCGCATAACGCATGCACTCAAATCACTCCACAACAAGTACAAATATGACTCTGTCATTGTCCATGTTGGTGTGAATGACCTGAGACGGACCTCCCTGGACTACATGAAAAGAGACATGGAGGAGCTCTCCGATCTTGTAGCCCAGGCAGGTATGACCCTAGCCCTGAGTAGCAGCCTGCCATCACCCAGAATGATACCACAGTACAAGGACAAAATGATTGACTTCAACAATTGGCTAAGCGTCTGGTGTCATTCTAAGGGGATCCAGTATTTGTCTGCCTGGGATAACATGATCGACAGACCACAATGCTTTGCCAGAGATGGCATGTACCTATCGCCCTTGGGATTCCGGATACTGACTAAAGATCTTGTCATTCCTATAGTGCCTTTTTTAGGCAAGGTTCAAATGACAAATCTACCACCGTAACAGGTACAAGCATGCAAAATCTGAGGGTAATGCTACTCCATGCTAGAAGTCTAAACCTCAAAATGCACTCACTCGAGACGCTCCTTAAAATGGAGAACATCGACATCTGTGCAGTGACAAGAGACCTGGTTCAAAGCTCCAGAGAGCACCCCTGCATTACCAGGCTAAAATTCATACCACATCTTTCGGCCACCTAACCTGGACCAAAGCACTAAAGGCGGAGGCGTGTCCATATTCATTAAGGATATCCACACCTCCAGGCTAGCTGCACAGCATAATGCATCCAAGATTATCCAAGCGCAACTAACTCTGGGCAAGACCGCAATCCAAATTGTAGCTACAGACCCCCCACCATGCCCCAAGATTCCCACTCCTCATTTCTTGATACACTGGAAAATATTAGGGTACAACCTAACACCCTAATAATGGGCGATTTCAACTACCCCACCATTAATTGGGAAAACTACTCATGTACCAACTCTTTTGCTCAACTTTTCTGGAATTCATAAATTCCAATGCCTTGGATCAACTTATTCCCACCCCCACCAGGGACAGCAATATCCTACACCTGGTCATTACCAACATGGGCGACCGGTGTTCCACACCAGAAGTCAATTCCTCGTTGGTCAGATCTGACCACAAGCTAATCCCCCTAGACATCCACATCCCGCCCCCACCTCCCATTAGGGAAACCACCGTAAAAAACTTCTCCAAAGCCAACTTCACACTTCTTAAGACAGAAGTGGCAAGCTTCATGACACTGATGCAGACGGACATTAGAGGTACAACTGCTGAATCCTACACAAATGCACTTTATAAGCACTTACATGCGTGCATGGATCGTGCTATCCCTAACAGAACCAAGATGCTATCCTCCAAAAAAAGGAAGCCAATCTGGTGGTCCTCTGCCATAAACAAACTCTACAACAGAAGAAAGAAACTGTTGCAAAAAAAGAGTAAAATCCCATGACTGCAGGAACTCCCTGGTCAGCCTCAGTAAGAAGCTGAGATCCCTCATTAAATCCTCCAAAGCTAGTTACGAAAATAAAATTGTCACTAACTCTAAAGACAACCACAAAGCATTCTATAGCTATGTCAAGAATCTCACTGGCAACACTCAGATCTGCTCCGAATTACAGCACAATGGCACTAAATATACAGAACCAACTGATATTGCCAACATCCTGGCAGATAATTTCAGTGCTAACTTTACCCCCCACTCACCCTTTAGAGGGCCCATCTCTATACCGGAAGAATGCAAAGTTCCTGTAATCACGGCTGCACAGGTAAAAAACACACTGTCCAAACCCAAGAACACAGCATCCATGGGAGCTGACAAAATCCCAGGCTGCGTTCTACACGAACTACAGAACAAACTGGCACCCCACCTAAGGACCATGTTCAATCATAGCCTCACCTAAGGCTTTGTGCCCACTGAATGGTGCACCAAGGCATTTATCCCACTCCACAAAAGGGGGAGCCACGACAGACCCCGGGAACTACCGCCCCATTAGCCTGACGAGCCTGGTCTGCAAGACCATGGAACATATCATCATGGAACTCATAAACAAAGACATTGGTAATCTCCAAACTCTGGACCCCACCCAGTTCGGGTTTGTAAAAGGCAGATCAAGTCTCCTAAACCTGATAGACTTCTTTGAAGCAGTCACCAAAGCCATAGATGAGGTTAAGGTGGTTCACACAGCCTATCTAGATCTCGCCAAGGCTTTCAACACCATCCCCCACTCTGGAATTATAGATAAATTCACTAAACTAGGTATAAATCCCTATGTCACAAGATGGGTTGCCAACTGGCTCATGGACAGAACCCACACTGTGAAAGTAGCAGACTCCAAATCTGACTTCAAACCAGTGACAAGTTGAGTAACACAGGGTTCAGTCCTGGGTCCTCACCTGTTTGGTATCTACTTCTCTGAAGTACAGGCTAACGCAGAAGGTCTTTGTCTAACGAAGTTTGCATATGACTGCAAACTAGGAGCCATAATCGAAACTCCTAACGATGTGGACATCCTACAAAAGGGCCTCACTGAGACAGATGCCTGGTGTCAAAACCATGGCCTGAAGCTCAATGCCAAAAAATGCATTGCCATCCCCTTTGGTAAAAACTCTGTACCCATGAACCACATAGGTGGTAGTCTACTTAACACCGAAAGTGTGATAACAGACTTTGGGACACAGGTGGACAGTAGTCGCTCTTTTGATAATCATATCGCCACAGTGGTCAGTAAATCCTTTTTCATGGCACACCTCATCACAAAAGGTTTCTCATCCAGAAAAAAAGAGGTAATTGTTCCCCTCTACTCATCACTTATTAGACCCATTATAGAGTACAACGCCCCTTTTGGTATGTACTCACAAGACATCTACAACAACTGGGGAGGCTACAGAAATACCTCACAAAGAGGATTACTGACCTCAAACAGATGCCCTACGCAGACTATCTAAAAAAAACTCCAGCTTTACTGCGTCGCATATTGCCTACTCAGAGGCGATCTCTGCCTAATATACAAAGCTATGTCAAATCCACAGCTGTTGGACATGCTCCATTTAAATAAATCCCAGTCCCTCTGAGCTACACGCTGTAGGGACCTAAACATTGTCACCACAATAAACAGAACATGCTGGAGGGGCAGATTCCTCTCCCAGAGACTTCCCATTCTCTAGAACAGACTACCTATCTATGTCAAACAGAGCTCCTCATTAGCACTCTTCAAGAAAAATCTTGATGATTGGATGGGAAATATGAAATTCACCCCAGGGATCACTTCTGTGACTCTGCTCGACAGGAGCACAGGAAAATAATTTTCTTGGGTGGCGAAAGCCAGGGTACCTTTTTAGCTAGGCTTATATAGGCCCTAGGGCCAATAGCCTAGTACCTACCTATGAACATTTTCAGACAGCTTCAAATCTTTTCGGGATAAAAAATTAATGAAACTAAAACAAAGGCAATAGTGGTAAATTATGTAGTCACACACAAATTGGTTTAGTAATATCCTTATTCATGGGGACATGACAAAATGAAGTATTCAGGAGTATGGACTAAGAATGATTCTGGTGCGGCAGCTAAGGATGTGTGGGACGACACTAAACAAAAGATAATACAAAAACTGAAAAAATGGAAGCTTTGTTATATGAATATGGACAGTAAGAAAAAAGAAGTTATGCACCTACCATAACGTTCCATGTTGGTTGTCTTCATCTCGCCTTCCTTCTTGCTGGTTGGGATCGGAGCCGATCCTAAGCTCCGACTCGGCCATCTTCAATAGCTCGAGAGCTGTTTACTGGCTCGAGGCTACCCCTTATCCCATAATGCCTAGCGATAGCTACCCAGATCTCGTTTAAAATAGCTAACCCCAGACATAACAACATAATAATTCAGTCAGGAACCAGTTGACTATACCTGCCATATTCTCTTAGGTCAAAAAAGGACACAAGGGAACACACAGCCAGTGAAACAGAACAAAAAACCCCTCTCGGTCCACTAGGACAGGGGGATGGAGGGTGGGACGCAAGAAGGAAGGCGAGATGAAGACAACCAACATGGAATGTTATGGTAGGAACATAACTTCTTTATGTTAAGTTGTCTATCTCGCCTTCATTCCTGCTGGTTGGGACAGCGTCCCTAGCACCTAACATCCTGGGTGGCTCAGTGGAACAGACTCTTCAGAACAGTGGAACCAAAGTCAGCTCTGCTCCTGGAGACCATATCCAACTTTTAATGAGAATTAAAGGTATGAGGGTTTTGCCCATGTGGCAGCTGCACAGATAGAATCCATGGGCAACCTAGACTGGAAGGCTACAGAGGTGGCCAAGACCCTAGTAGAATGACCTTTCGGTATAATAGGTAATTAGAAGTTATGTACCTACCATAACGTTCCATGTTAGTTGTCTTCTCTCGCCTTCTTTCTTGCTGGATGGGTTCGGAGCCGATCCTCAGCTCCGACTCGGCACTTGCTTAGCTTGAGAACTCCTTTTACCAGCTCGAGGCAACCCTATATCCCATGATGCAAGGCGAGACTACCTCAGATCTCGTTTGGTAGCTAAAATACCCTGCTAAATAAAACTATTCTCAAAGGAAGAGCAAAGACTAACCTAGTAGAACTAGGCAAACAAGTTCTTAAGATAGACTCTTCTACTGAAGACTCCGGAGAGTGAAACCTGAGAAAGAGAAGCCCTTCAAGATCTGTCCAGGCCAGGGAAAAGGAGGGAGGGACGCAAGAAAGAAGGCGAGAGAAGACAACTAACATGGAATGTTATGGTAGGTACATAACTTCTAAATGTTAAGTTGTCAATCTCGCCTTCATTCTTGCTGGATGGGACCGCGTCCCTAGCACCTGTATCCCGGGTGGCTCAATGGAACAGACTCTTGAGAACTGTGGAACCAAAACTGGCTCTGTCCCTGGAGGCCAAATCTAATTTGTAATGAGACACAAAGGTATGAGGAGTGGCCCAAGTAGCTGCTGCACAAATGGTATCAATGGGTAGCCTATCCTGAAAAGCTGTAGAAGTGGATAGGCTCCTGGTTGAGTGTGCCTTCGGTTTAGAGGGTAGTTGCTTGCCTCTGAGCGAATACACGTAAGAAATGGTGGAAGATAACCATCTGGATAAGGTCACTTTTGATACTGGGAGACCTTTCCTGTTTTCTGCATAGGAGACAAATAATTGGTCTGATTTCCTGAATTGTTTAGTTCTATGCAAATAATACCTGAGCTGACGATGGACATCCAAAAAATGAAGCTTTTGTTCAGCTCTATCAGAATAATTTGGGAAAAAAACTGGTATATCGATGGATTGATTAATATTAGTTTGAGAAACAACTTTGGGGAGAAAGGATGGATTTGTTCTCAAGGATACCCTGTCCTTGTGAAAAACCAAGTAAGGGGAACGGATGCAGAGAGCTTGAATCTTGGATACCCTTCTTGCTGAAGTGACAGCCAGTAAGAATATAGTTTTCCAGGTCAATAACTTCAAGGAGCATGAAGCAGACAGTTCGAAGGGTGGTAAAATCTTGGATGCTAACATTAAATTCAGATCCCATTGTGGAGGAGGATGTTTTATTGGAGGCTTCAGGAGAAAAACTCCTCTCAGAAAAGCTTTGCATAGTCTATGTGACATAATGTTATGATCTTGCAAGCCAACATGATATTTGGAAATAGCCGCCAGTTGAACTTTGACTGTTGATGAAGAAGATCCTGACTGAAAAACTTCAGCTAGAAAATCTAAAACAGAATGCACAGGTGCAGTAAAGGGATCAATGTGCCTGGAGTTTGCCCAAAGGGAAAAACGTCGCCACTTGCTAGCATAAACCGTTCTGGTGGACGACTTCAAAGAAGCTATTAAGATATCTCTGACAGGATCAGAGATCATAGGAAGCCTGGCTAGGGAAGGAAGTGGAGCAACCAAGCAGTGAGGTTGAGAGAACGAATGGCCCGGTGCTGTTGACCCGATTGGTGGATCAAAAGATCCGGAACTGGGTCCAGATGCCAAGGCTGCACCAGTAGGTGACGATGCAGAGTCGGAAACCAAATTTGTCGAGGCCAGTAAGGGGCAATGAGAATCAACTTGGCCCTCAAAACGGTAGCTTTCTGAATGACCTGTGGAATTAAGGGGAAAGGAGGAAAGGCATACAGAAGTCCCCGGGGCCAATCCTGGGTTAGAGAGTCTCTCAGGGGTTGGCCTGGTAGGGGAAAGAGGGTGAAGAAGTCGGGGCATTTGTTGTTTTGGGGTGTAGCAAAAAGATCGCAACAAGGGGTGCCCCACTTCAGAAATATCTCGTCCACTATTGACTGATTGAGAGACCACTCGTGAGGCATGAGAATGGCTCTGCTCAGTCTGTCCGCTAAGAGGTTGGACCTGCCGGGGATGTGCGTTGCTATCAGAAACCGATGAGAGGAGATTGCCCATTGCCAAAGTCTGAGAGCTTCTCGACACAAAGGATAGGACCTGGTCCCGCCCTGCTTGTTGATGTACCAGACCACAGACATGTTGTCCGTTTGAACTGCAATAGTCCCCGCGGGAAGAAAGTCGTTATGGGCTTGCAACGTTAAAAGCACCGCTCTCATCTCCAGGACATTTATGTGCAGATGGTATTCGATGGGTTGCCAAGTCCCGTGGACTATCCTGCCCTGATAATGCCCCCCCCCCACCAGATCAGAGAGGCATCCGTAGTGACTGTGGCAACTGGAGGAGGGGGAACAAATGGTCGGCCCTGATGAAGTAGAGGGGAAGATATCCACCAGGTTAGATGAGTCCTGCACGATTGTGTAACTAAGATTTCGTGCCTCATAGGAAGGTTCTGGAACGACCACTGAGTGAATAACATCCACTGCAGAAGACGCATGTGGAAGCGAGCTAATGGTAGAAGTACAATGGCCGCAGCCATAAGACCTAGAACTTTCAGAACCAATCTGGCTTTGACTTTGCTGCTCTGCAATAAAATCCGAATGTATTTTTGGATGTCCAGAATTCTCTGATCTGTTAGTCTGGCTAACAAACTGACGGTGTTTAATTCTGCGCCTATAAAGGTGATAGATTGGCAAGGCAGCAGAGAAGATTTTTCGAAATTCACCGATATTCCCAACCTTTTGCAAAGCTGCAGAGTGTAGTCTCTGCTCTGAAGAAGCTGATGCTTGGTGGTGGCGGAGAGGAGCCAGTCGTCTAAATAAGGAAACACCTGGAATCCTTGACGTCTCAGATGAGCTGTGACCACTGCCATGCATTTGGTAAACACTCTGGGGGCTGAAGTGAGGCCAAAGGGCAGGGCTCTGAATTGATAATGACTGGTCCCTAGCCGAAAGCGGAGAAACCTCCTGGAGCGCCTGTGTATCTTTATGTGATAGTACGCGTCCTGAAGGTCTATCGAGCACATCCAGTTGTCCTTGCCCAGAAAGGGCAGAATGGACTGAAGCGTGACCATCCGGAATCTTGCCTTCTTGACAAATCTGTTTAGATTGCTCAGGTCTAAAATAGGTCAACAATCTCCCGTCCTTTTGGGGACCAAAAAGAATCTCGAGTAGACGCCGGATCCTACTTGGTCTGCTGGAACAGTCTGGACGGCTCTTTTTTCTAGGAGCTTTGAAACCTCCTGTTTTGCCAAATCCCTTTGACCGGGTGAGATGTCTGGAAGGGATTGGGGAGGTACGGGATGATACCTTTCGAAGGGGATTTTGTAACCCTCGGATATGATCGACTGTACCCACATATCTTGTGAAAGGGAACGCCAGGCTACTGGGTACAGTGATATCCTTACCCCGACTGCCTCCAAGGGTGGACAGTCGGGCAACACCTCAGGGATGCTGAAAGGGCTTCTCAGGAAGAGACTCCCTGTTGCCCTGATTCTGAGGACCCCCCCTGGCCTCTAGGGCGGCGTCTATTATTGTTACCCCCTCTGCCTCTGGGGGTAAACTGACCACGCATGTCCGGCACTGCTCCTTGGGCTTTACGGAACCACATCTTTCCTCCTTTCTGACCCTTGGGATAGGGTCTAGAAGGGGTGGAAAAATGGACTCCTACGGCAGAAAGAGTTTTGCCGTCTTGCTCACACCTGGTCAAGGTTTCCTTCACCTGAGGTCCGAACAAAGCCGAACCGTCAAAGGGGGTATTGGTGAAGGACGCCTTAAAGGGTCAGAAATTACAAAGCCGCATCCAGGCTTGACGTCTAAGAGCCACTCCTGTGCCTGCGGCTCTGCTCGCTCCATCGACTGCATAAGATATGAGCCGCATGGAGGAGTTGGTTAAAGAATTTAGGATTGCTAGCTGTGAGGCAATCTTGTCTTGAGCCCCAGCAGCTGAAGGATCCTGAACCACTTCACCTAGTTCCTTGAGAATATCTCTTTGAAGTCTGGTGAAATGACAAAGGTAGTTCAGCGAACGCATAGCAAAGGTTGCTGAAGAAAACATCCGCTTACCATACCTGTCCATGGTCCTAGAATCTTTGTTAGGAGGATGGACAGGCACTGAAGGATCCGCAAGTTCCTTCTTGGTGGCCGCCACCACCATAGCATCCACAGAGACGCCCTTAGAAAGAAACTGCTTGTCTGAAGGGGCCGTAATAAATTTGGATGGCCTCCTGGGGACCGGTTCCACAGAATCTGGAGCTGCCCACGCCTTCCGAGCCACTACCTGCATAAGTGGGTCGAAAGGCGGAGACACCCAGGAGGTGGAGGGTCGGGATCCAAAAGCCTCCAGGTATACCGACTCATCCTCGGAGGGGTCAATGGAGGGCCAGTTCCCCCTCTGTTTGAGGAGTTCAAGGATGTCTGAAAAGGAGACATCCTCAGAGGGGGACCGTGGGGAACCCTCCGACTCATCTAAGTCGGTATCAGATGTTGTAGACTCAGGGGAGTCTGTGTGTTTCCTCTTACACGTCCTCTTCCGAAGGGGTTCCCCTGCGGGATCAGGAGAAACCTCGGAAGAGGAAGTTATTCCCAATGGGGAAACCTGGGGCGATGGATCCCTGGGCCTGAGAGCAAGAGGCTGGCAAGAGACATCAACAGGCACTGAAGAGGGAGGAGCTAAAGGGATGGACAGTTGACCTGGCTCAGGTGCCAGGACACTCCTCATCACCTCAAAGGCTCCTCTCCCAGGGAGGCCAGAATATTCCCGTTCCGAAGAAATAGGAATTCCCGGCTCCACTGAGAGAGAAGGCTCCGAGGCCGATGTCGGTGCCGAGCTTACCAAAGCCGAAGCCCCGAGAGGGAGAGCGGGGTCGGAGAAGGGTCTGATGCCACTAGCCCCCTCAGAGCCGACAAGGGAAACTCGACGACCGGATCCCTCCAAGGAAAGTCTCATGGAGGAGATCGGAGCCGAAGACGACGGAGCCGAAAGGGGATGTATCGGTTCCGGCGCCGACACGGTCGCTGTCCTGAGAAGCTCCAGCTCCGAACTCTGGAGGGGAGTCGGAGGAGGAAGTTCAAGGGGAAGAGCAATAGCCGAAATCTGCTGAGATGGGCTATGGAGCATTTGGGCTAGTGCCTGTGACTTCAACAGCCTGCTTACCACCCTCTCTAAATCGTGGTCAGACAGCCTGGAAGATCTCGAAGATCGGCTCCGATGACTTCGTTCCGACAAAAGAGGAGACCTCGGAGCCGAGTGGATCGATTCCAAAGAAGGGGACCAAGACCTCTTCTTGGACGAAGCCATCGGAGCCGACGTCCTCTGGGTTCCAGATGGAGCCGAAGGCTTCTCGGCTCCGATACTGGATAACATGTCGGCTCCAGCCGGAGCCGACAAGGCAACTGTAGATTGTGTCGGAGCCGGTAGGAACCGACACTACCACATCAGAGGTAGAAAGATCGGCTCCGGTCGGAGCCACCGGGGAAGGCTTAGCAACTGTAGTCTGAACCTTAGGTGGCTTTGAAGGTTTACTAGACCCAGTCTTAGTGGGTGAACCTTCTGGCTTTAATAAGCCATGGAGGATCAACTTGTTCCTCCTCTCCTGCAGGACTCTCTGGCTAAAAGAATGACATATGGCACAGGAGTCCTGCAGGTGTAAAGGCCCCAGGCAGTAAACACAAGAAGTGTGACCGTCTGTCAGAGACATTTTCTGACAGCACGAGTCACACTTCTTGAAGCCTGAGACCTTTCCTTCCTTAGACATAGTCCAAGTAAAAACAACACTCACACACTCTAAACAGTCACACTATTAATCCCAAAAAAACACACACACACAGATATGGATTAAGAAAAGAGGTCAAGGCCTAACTGAAAATATAAACTTAACTATTTAACTAGAAAGTTTTAAATAAAGGGGGAATAGGGTGGGCTGTAGAAACACTACACACTATCTGACTATGAAATAGAGCAAGGGAGAGAAAAAACCCTTACTAAATTTTTGAAATTCAAACTTACTTGAGCTGGCAAAAAAGAGACCTCTTCGCAAAGCGGCAAACGAGATCTGGGGTAGTCTCGCCTTGCATCATGGGATATAGGGTTGCCTCGAGCTGGTAAAAGGAGTTCTCAAGCTAAGCAAGTGCCGAGTCGGAGCCGAGGATCGGCTCTGAACCCATCCAGCAAGAATGAAGGTGAGATTGACAACTTAACATCTGTTTGTTCCTTAACTGATAAATTAAAGTAATAGTGTGTGACAACCATCTGAACAAGGTTACCTTGGAAACTGGGAGACCTTGTTTGCCCAAGGCGTAAGAGAGGAATAGTTGGTCCAATTTCCTTACTTCTTTAGTTCTGTGCAGGTAAAAGCACAATTGCCTATGAACATCCAATTGGTGTAGTTTGTATTCTGCCTTGTTGGTATGATTAGGGAAAACACAGGGAGATATATAGATTGGTTTAAGTTACTTTCTGAGCAGACTTTAGGGAGAAACGAGGGATTATTTCTCAGAGTAACCCTGTCCTTATGAAAAACCAGGTAAGGAGGATGAACACATAGCGCCTAAAGTTCGGAGACATGTCTGGCTGAAGTAATAGCTACCAGAAAGAGTGTCTTCCAAGATAGGAACTTGATAGAGCAAGAAGCTGCTGGTTCAAAGGGGGCAGAATTAAGGAGGTTAGGACTACATTAAGGTCCCAAGGAGGAGTGGGATGTCTCACTGGAGGCCTAAGAAGAGTTGCCCCTCTCAAAAAAGCTTTACATAGCTTATGAGACATAATGTCAGAGTTTGAAAAACCAACATGAAAGTTAGAAATGGCCGCCATTTGCACCCTGGTCGTACAAGCAGCAGACCTGGAATGAAACAGCAGAGCTAGGAATTCCAAGATTTCGTGGACTGGGGCTGAGAAGGGATCCACATTCCTAGTCTCTGCCCAACAAGAAAAACGTTTCCATTTGCTAGCATAAGTTTTCCTCGTTGTAGACTTGTGAGAGGACACGATAATGTCACGGACTGCTGGGGAAATGCTGGGAAGCCTGGCTAAGGTTGGAAGTGGAGCAACCAATCTGTGAGCTGGAGGGTTTTTAGGGATTGATGCAACTCGCCTGATTGATGAACCAGGAGGTCTGGAATTGGGTCCAGAGTCCAGGGTTGATCGAGAAGGTAACGGTGCAGGAACAGAAACCATATCTGTCGAGGCCAGTAGGGAGCAATGAGGATCATTTTGCAACCCAACGATATTGCTTTCTGTAAAAGTTTGGGTATCAGAGGGAATGGAGGAAAGGCATAAAGAAGTCCCTGGGGCCAATCGTGGACTAGAGCGTCTCTGGGTGTGTGACCCGGAAATGGGAGAAGGGAGAAGTAGTTGCTGCATTTGCTGTTGAAGGGGGTGGCAAAGAGATCGCAGCAAGGCTGTCCCCATTTGCGAAAAACAAGATTTCCAATATCCTGATTCATAGACCACTCGTGAGGCATTAGAATAGCTCTGCTGAGCCTGTCTGCTATGATGCTGAATTTCCCAGGGATGTGCGTTGCAATCAGAAAATGTTGGGAGGTGATCGCCCACTGCCAAAGCCTGCGTGCTTCTCAACATAAGGGGGTAGGACCTGGTTCCGCCCTGCTTGTTGATGTACCACACCACTGACATGTCCGTTTGAATAGCAATGGTCCCAGAAGGAAGAGAGCCTTGAAGGGCTTGCAACGCCAGGAGCACGGCTCTCATTTCCAGGACATTTATATGCAGATGGTACTCATGAGGTTGTCACGTGCCTTGGACTGTCCTGCCCAGATAATGCCCCCTCACCCTATCAGGGAGGCGTCTGTCATCACTGTGGCTACCGGAGGGGGTTGTATGAAAGGTCTGCCCTGAGTAACTAGTGGGGAGACCATCCACCAAGAAAGATGCTTTTTGCATGCGTCCGTGATCATGATCTCATACGTCATGGGTAGCTCTTGGAATGACCACTGCGTGAACAGAAGCCACTGAAGAATCATCATATGAAAGCGTGGCAGTGGGATTAGAAGAATGGCTGCTGCCATGGAGCCCAGAGTTTGAAGGACGTACCTGACTTGGATCCTTTTGCTCTGCATCAGAACCTGTACCTGCTGATGAATTGTGGACACCCTTTCTGGTGGTAGCCTTGCAAACATATCCCTTGTGTCTAAGTCTGCTCCTATATAAGTGATAGATTGACAGGGCAACAAGGTAGATTTTTAAAATTTATTGTGATGCCGAGCTGTGAGCAGATTGAGATTGTGTAGTCCTGTGCTTGTATGAGTTGATGCCTGGTGGTAGCAGTAAGGAGCCAGTCGTCTAGATACAGAAACACCTGGAATCCTTGACACCTCAGGTGAGCCGTGACCACTGCCATACATTTGGTGAACACCCTGGGTGCTGTGGTGAGACCAAAGGGCAGAGCTCTGAAATGATAATGACTGGCCCCCAGCCGGAAGCGAAGATATCTTCTGGAGCGCCTGTCCATCTTTATATGGTAGTACGCGTCCTGAAGATCTATAGAGCACATCCAATTGTCCTGACCCAGAAAGGGTAGAATGGACTGTAGCATGACCATCCGAAACTTAGTTCTTTGTACAGACCTGTTTAGTCTGCTGAGATCCAGAATCGGTCTCCAGTCCCCTGTCTTTTTTGGTACTAAAAAGAACCTTAAGTTCCGGATCCGTGCTGGTCTGCCGGGACTTCCTGGATGGCTCTTTTTTCTAGCAGTTTTGAAACTTCTATTACTGCTTGCTCCCTCAGATTGGGTGGAACATCTGGGAGGGTCTTCCTTGACTGCAAGGGGGGGTTGAAGGAAGGGAATTTTGTAACCTCCGGATATAACGGACCGTACCCATCTGTCTTGTGTTAAACTTCGCCAGGCTTTTGGGTACAGCGAAAGTCTTCCCTCGACTGCCTCCAGAGATGAGCAGCCGGGCAACCCTTCAGGGATGCTGAAAGGGCTTATCAGAGAACTATTCTCTGTTGCCCTGGTACTGTAGACCCCCTCTGCCATGAGGGCGGTGTCTATTATCGTTTCCCACTCTGCCTCTGGAGGAAAAATCACTACGTGTGTCAGGCAAGGCTCCCTGAGATTTATGGAACCACATCTTACCACTCTTCTGACCTTTAGGGGAGGGTCTAGAGGGAGTGGAAAAACGGACTCCCATGGCAGAGAGAGTCTTGCCTTCTTACTCACACCTAGGTAAAGTGTCTTTCACCTGTGGTCCAAAAAGAAAGGAACCATCAAAGGGAGTGTTGGTGAAGGATGCTCGAAAGGGTTCCGCAAAGTTACACAGCCGCATCCAGGCATGCCTCCTAAGGGCCACCCCAGTACCGGCAGCTCTACTCGCCCCATCGTGGCTGCTGCTACCACCATAGCATCAACAGGGACACCTTTCGTAAGGAACTGCTTAACCAGGGGTGCTGTAATAAATTTACCAGGTCTCCTCCTGGTTCATCATAGGAAATGAGCCTCATGGAGGAGTTAACAACAGAATTAAGCATCGCTAGATGGGAAGCTACCTTGGCTTGTGCTCCCTCAGCTGTTGGATCTTGGAAGGTATCTCCGAGTGACGCCTCCAGGTGTATCTGCAGTTAACTCCTACTGCTCCTCTAGGCGTCAAATATTACTTATGCATATTTGCATTAATAATTCCAAAACCATGCTACATACAAGGTTTAAAAATATTTTATCTTGAAGCATACATGATGGCAAACACAATTGTATTGATATTTGACCTCTGTCAATGAGTATTTGTTAGAATTGTAAGGTGATAATTTAATTTTTAAAGGCTCAGGCCACATCCACTAGGAGTTAAAGGTACATACTCAAAATAGTTGCACTGGAGATCCCTTTGAAGTCGGGTAAAATGACACACGTAGTTCAGTGACCTCATAGAGAAGGTCGCTGAAGCGAACATTCTTCCCATATCTGTCCATCGTTCTAGACTCCTTGTTAGGGGGATGGACAGACGAAGAGGTCTCCGGTAACTCTTTTTTGGTGGCTGCTGC
The DNA here is from genome assembly GCF_019279795.1 of Protopterus annectens. Lineage (NCBI taxonomy): Eukaryota > Metazoa > Chordata > Ceratodontiformes > Protopteridae > Protopterus > Protopterus annectens. The sequence goes on from NC_056733.1 coordinate 1,301,531,559, forward strand.
TACCACCATAGCATCAACAGGGACACCTTTCGTAAGGAACTGCTTAACCAAGGGTGCTGTAATAAATTTACCAGGTCTCCTCGGAGTTAGTTCCACTGTATCCGGAGCTGACCAAGCCTTTTGAGCCACCACCGCCATAAGTGGATCGAAAGGCGGAGACATCCAGGAGGTGGAAGGTCGGGAACCGAAGGCATCCAGAAATACAGACTCATCCTCAGAAGAGGCTAGGGGATTCCAGTTCCCCCTCTGCTTGAGCATCTCCAGGATGTCCGAAAAGGAAACATCCTCAGAGGGGGATCTCAGGGACCCTTCCGATTCATCTAAGTCTGTATCAGAAGTGACAGACTCAGGAGAGTCAATGTGCTTCCTCTTGCACTTCTTCTTCCGAGGGGGCTCCTCTGAGAGATCATGGGAGACCTTGGAAGAAGAGGAAACACCTAATGAGGTGTCCTGGAGCATCGGTTCCCTACACTTGGGGCCTGGAGGAGGAGCAGAGGTTGGCACAGGCACTACAGGGGACGGAGCCGGTGGGGCTGATAGTGGAGCTGACTCAGTGGCCAGCACTCTCAGCATGACACTGAAGGTGTCCCTACCACGATGCAGAGAAAGCTCCGGTTCCGAAGAAATAGGAATCCTTCTCCGCACCGAGGGAGACGGCTTCGAGGCTGATGTAGGAGCTGAGCTCATCTGCGCCGAAGCTCCGAGAAGGAGAACGGGGTTGGACAAGGGTCCAAAGCCACTCGTCTCCTCGGAGCCGACGAGGGAGCCCTGGCGCCCAGATCCCTCAATGGACGGCACCACCGAAGGAATCAGAGCCGACGTCGGAACCGAAGGAGATAGTGTTATCGGAGCCGATGGTTTCACTACTCGAATCCCAACGAACTCCGGCTCTGAACTCATTGGAGTCAGAGGAGGAACATCGAGAGAAGTGGACGGAGCCGATACCTGTTGAGGAGGGCTGGACAACAACTTGGCTAGTGCCTGTGACTTCAGTAACCTACTGATCACTCTCTCCACATCGTGATCCGATAACCTAGAGGACCGAGAGGAGTGAGAGGATTGGTGATTGCGCTCGCTCTGAAGTAAGGGAGACCGAGGAGCCGAATGCACCAATTCTTGGAGCCGACGGCTTAGTGGATTTAGGGGATTTCACAGGCTGTGTGCTCTTGGCCGGTGAATCCTGAGGTTTTAAAAGACCTCTAAGGATAAGCTTATTCTTATGCTCCTGCAGGAATCTTGGACTAAAGGCATGGCAGATAGAACAAGAGTCCTGCAGGTGCACAGCGCCTAAACAATAGACGCAAGAAGTGTGCCCATCTGTCAAAGACATTTTCTGACAACATGAGTCACACTTCTTGAACCCAGAAACCTTGGATTCCCTTTGACATCCTTGAAAGTAAGGAAAACAATTATAACAATAACAGCCAGAAGCAAAATACAGTCTACAAAAAACACACTACTAAAAAGACTATAGCTAAAGGTTTTTTTTTTTTTTTTAATTAAGAGAAATAGGAAAGCCTCTAACTTAAACGGCTAGCCTATAAGAGAAAGGTAGAAGGAAAAGCCTCTAACTTAAATGGCTAACCTGACAAGAAGAGGTAGGAGGGGAGAACTCTCTAAGTTAAACAAGTTCTACAAGAAAAAAAGAGGGATACTACAAGCTAACAAGCTAACTATCACAAAATAAGACTTATCGTTAACAACAAAATATTAGAAGGGTTGAAATCTAGTGAAGAAAGTTATACAAAAAACTTTATACGAGCCTGAGCCAGAAAAACGACACCTCGCAGCTGCAGTGGCAAACAAGATCTGGGTAGCTATCGCTAGGCATTATGGGATAAGGGGTAGCCTCGAGCCAGTAAACAGCTCTCGAGCCATTAAAGATGGCCGAGTCAGAGCCGAGGATCGGCTCCGATCCTAACCAGCAAGAACGAAGGCGAGATAGACAACTTAACATCAAGTAGTCAAAATGTTTTTAGTCCCTTTAATATGATACACAGGTCATGCATATTTTTATCAACCAGAAGAGAAGTTGTGGATAGCAATTAATAAAGAGCTGAAGGACTTTATCTGAGATGGGAAGATGGCAACAGTCAAGTGGGATAAACGGATTATTCCAGTAGAACAGAGCAGATTGGGATTACCCAATTTGAAGGGGTGTTTCAGAGCTACACAGTTAAAACTCCTATGCATAGTTCAAGCAGAGAACTATAATTCAAAGTGGAAAGGGGTAATGTTGAAACAGGGGGAAGCTCAAGAAACAAGGAGAGACTGGGATTTTGGATGCAGGTCTTTAAGGACAATATTATTTATTTTATTTTACATTTGTTGACCGGGATAGTCCGACTGGATACATGTCCATTTTCAGCGGAGGCCTGGGCAGAAAAGCTCCAAGATAATAAAACACATTGAACATTTGGTAAATGCTAGTTTCAAGCAGATTACAGTCATAAGCAATACCAGCATTTAGCACATAAAGTATTTCTTATAAAACACTTTAAAAAAACATAACATTATTTTCAAAGTTAAACATACATAACATTACATTCAGGTTTAAGACTCATTGAACAGCAGTTATACAATTGACCCTTCCTGAAATAGAGTGGTAGAAAAAAGTTAGTAGTAGTTGAAGGTAAGGCACCTAAGAAATAGAGAGGTCACTAGTCGGGGTTAGTGCAAGGACATAACCAATGAGTTTTGAAGTATTTCTTGAGTTTGCTTTTGAATTGAGTTAGTGAGGGTCTAGGGTCAAGTCACCTAGAAGTCTGTTCCATATTTTTCCAACAGAGTTGGCAAACAGAGAGTCTCCAGCTGAGTAGTTGGATTTGTATGTTTGAACTAGGAGTCTAGTGGATGATCGCAGTGGCCGGGTGTAGGGGCTGATAATATTTTTTAGTGCAGGTGTATTTTCTGGTTGGTAAAGGACTTTATGTGCCACTATTAGCTGGTTGAACTGCAGTAGGCTTGGCAGTTCAAGCCATCCTAGGAGATTTAGGTTGTGACAGTGGAGCGTCCAGTAGGCTGTGCCAGTAGCAAATCTGGAATAAGAATAATCATAGAGAATATTATATCCATAAAGTAGCAGAACGTATTCTACAAACTAAACCAACATGGGACTGGAGAAAGGAGATTCTGTCAGTAGGGATGATTACAATTAGGGTTATGGGCAATAGGCAAGAGCGGGCTGGAATTTATTGGAGAAAACTGGCAAAGGAACCAAGGTACTGGGAGCAAATAACTATAGAGGAAAAGATGACAGAATGGGAAGATACCAAGAATTTATTTGGACTGAAGGCAAGAGACTGCCTTCCCTATCAAGGACTGATAGAGTATAGATAAAGAGAAAGAAATAGTGGGGCCCTAAACGAAAGACCAGCATTGGTAGAGTTTTTAGTAGAATCTAGAACAGAAGCTGCCATTAAAAAGGAATACTTAGTACAGCATATACAATAGTGCATGATAACCATACGAATAAATCAGAAGGGGTTATAAAGGATTAAGAAGAAAGATTGGATAAGCAATTCACAAAAACAATGGGAGGATATATGTATGTCTCCCAAATATTCAACAAAATCTAGAAAATTTAAGATTTTGGCTTGGAAATGTTTACATAGATATTTTATACCCCACGCAGGCTCCAAAGAATTTTTCTTCAGGTAGATAGCAAATATTGGAGGTGTGATGGGGAAGAAAGAGGTAATTGGGAACATATTTTCTGGGAGAGGGGTGAGTTGGCAGACTTTAAGGATTCCCTGCAGGATGCACTGTCAGAGAAGCTGGGTTGGCAGACTGGTGTGACCAGGGAGATGATTTTTCTGAGCTATGATACAGAATTGGAATTGCCTAGACATGGTGTAGATCAGCGAGCAAGTGCTATTTGCTGTACCTTTAAGAAGCACGTCAAAGACTGAGCATGCACTTATAAATGTTAAACACATGCTCACATGCATGTGAGAGTGCAGCCAGAGAGGAAGCATGCGTGATTACAGCAGTTTTTGTATATAAGTTACTTAAGTTAAAGTCAGTGATGCGTTTGTATAAAATAAAGCTGCATGAACAGAACCCATGAAGACTCTTCTACTGTGCCCAAAGTGAGAGAGATATGTTGTCAGAACCAGGATCAAAGAGAATAAGATTCAGAGCCATGAGGTGCAGAGATGTCCATGAAGGTAAACTAAAAGAAACGAGCACGAAAAAGAGCAAGAAAAGAAGCAAAGGTAATGAGAATACGCATACACTACTTATTTCATAAAAAGGGCAAAACAGGGCATAACAAGGGCACAAAACATTATTAAACAAGCGGGAGGCATAAAAGGCTTATTAACTAAAGAAAATGTTTAAAGTAAAAGTGCTTGATGAAATGATTAACAGAAAAATAAAACTAGAACGTTTAAAAGCAAACACGAGCATGTTTAAGGCAAAATGGGCATGTTTAGAGTAAAACGAGCACAAGAAAAGTACAATGGACATGAAATGAGATAAAACGAGCAAAACGAATATAATAAGGGCAAAAAAGGGCATATTAAGTGTAAATTAAGCAAGGCAACTGCATGTTTTTTGGCAAAGTGTTGTGTTTTGGCATAACTATGGCTTCATATTGTATCAAGGGTATATCTAAACTTAATGGAAGTATCTCAAAGTGTGTAAAAGTGCTTACAGTGTGTGCTTATTACTGTGCATGTATTTCAAAGAGTCATTTGTGTGCAAAGTGCAACTATTTCCCAAAGTGCAGTCAATGTGTAGCGATTTTGAAAAATTTCTTGTGCTGGGTGTGTCTGTTTGCAAACTGCCCATGATAGAGTGTTCCTTGCACTGCAGAGAATTGCCTAGAAAGGTACAGCCATTTTGGGGAAGTTTGTTGTGTACTGTTTATTCCCAAAGTGTCATTACTTCAAAATGTTAATGACTCTGAGCTTCACCTGCCCAGTTCATTAGCATTGTGCAGTTATTTGACAGGTTTCTTATACTGATAGGTGATTTCATGCAATACAGTAATTTGAAGTATTACAGTGCCCAAGAAAGACTTATTTCGTAAAGTTCAGTTACACAGAGGCTCATTGTGCTACTGAGCAAAGTTACAAGTAGTGGCATAAATTTCTGGCATATGTGTATGTGTTCGTGCTTATGTGCAAAACACTTCACTGGTATGTGTTAATATGGCAGAATGATTTTGAAAGCACTTACCTCTTGTATTTGATCAGAATATTGTAGAGAACTGGAAGATATTTGAGCAAGAGTACGATATTTTTATAGAAGCAGGTTATTCTGATAAAGGTGCACACACCAAGGCATTCATTTTGCTAAACTTAGCTGGATTAGAGGCCACATAAAGAGAGCATTAATTTGTGTATGCACCAGCAATGTATGAAGGAGAAGGTAAAAAACGTCGAACTGTTGTACAGGCTAAGTCAAGGGAAGACCCTGAGTGTTTGAAGTGCAAGGTCAGAGAAATGTGCAACCCCAAGACAAATACTACACTAGAGAGGCATTTGTTTTACACGAGAGATCAGAAACCAGGGGAAACTTTTGCAGCTTATATAACTGATCTGAGAAACAAGGCTAAAACGTGTCAGTTTGGTGACTTAAAAGATGAGTTAATAAAGGACAAGCTCATGTGTGTTATTAATACTGCTGCTGTGAGAAAGATCTTGCTTCGTGATAATGATTTAATGTTAAGTAAAGCCACAGAGATTTGCCAAATCCATGAAGTGACAGAAAAACACACAAGTATGCTTGCAAGTGACAAGAGCATGGTTTCAGCAGGCTCCAGAGCAAATGTAGAGAGCATGCAGCATGTGGTGAACAGAAATAAGCCTTCAAAGCACATGGCAGCCACAACCTCTGCTGGCTCATCAAGAAAACTATGCACTTTTCCAGTAAGGTCTAAGACCGGTTCAGTTAGAGGAACATGTTCCTCAGTGCAGTACAAGCATGAATCAGCAAAAAAGTCCAGCTTTATTGTTAACTGTCACAACTGTGGTACAAATCATGAGTCTAAAAGAGAGAAATGTTTAGCATTTGGTCACCGATGTCACAAGTGTAACAAAGAACCATTTCCAAAAAGTTTGCAAGTCAGGTAAACCTCGCTCAGTTATAAAGAAAGGTCACACAAAAAGCAGGTTGATCAAGTACAGACACAGCAGTCAGCTTTCTATATAAATGGTGTACCAGTAATTGGTGAAAGAGCTGATGCAGTGAATTTACTGGCAAAGAACGAAGTGTTCTGTACTGTCCAGATCAATGGTAAATCCACAGAGCTTAAAGTAGACACAGGTTCAAAGTGTGATGTTATATCAGCAGACACATTTGCTAGAGTGAGAACCAATGAGTAACTCACTGTGACCCGTAGTACGAAACTTGTTGCTCATGGAGGTGAAGAGATTCAAACCGAAGGCTCAGTGATGCTTTCATGTTATTTGACCAAGAACTGCTACAACTTGTTATTCCATGTAGTAAGAAGACCAGTACAGTTTTTATTGGGTCTCAAAGATAGTTTGAGAATGAATCTGCTTTCTTTTACTAAATAAGTTCATCACATAAGTGCATCTCCTAGTTCTAATTTTTCTGATTATTTTCTCAGAGTATGCTGATGTTTTCAAGCACAGGTTGGGCAAACTTCCAGTAGTGTACTCCATAAAGTTAGACCCAGAGGTAACACCAGTAGTCAAACCAGCAAGAGTTCCGATAGCTATGCAGGATAAAGTTAAGGCTCAGTTGGACAAAATGGTACAGCAAGGTGTAATTTGTCCAGTTACAGAACCAACTGAATGGGTATTGTCTATGCTAGCAGCTTACAAAAAAGGCTTAGATGAAATCAGAATATTCATTGACCCAAGAGATTTGAACAAAGCATTGAAAAGACCATATCATCCAATGTGCACAGTCGAACAGGTCACAGCCCTAACACCAAATGCCACTGTTGTTTCAGTCTTGGATGCAAAGAGTTAATTTTGGCAAGTGATGTTTGATTGCAAATCCTCATTACTAACCACTTTTGGTACTCTGTTTGGCAGATACAGATTTCTAAGGATTACATTTGGAATAAATTTTGCAAGTGAAGTCTTTCAGTGTGTAATGGAGCACTGTTTTTTCAGGTTATCCTTGTGCCATAATAGTTGATGATTTATTTGTTGGAGGCAATAGTGAAGCAGAGCATGACAGAAACCTAAAGAAAGTTCTGGACAGAGCATGTAAAGTGAACTTGAAGCTCAATCCTCTGAAGTGCAAATTCAGACTCCCAGAAGTTACATATGTAGGTCATTTATTTACCAATACTGACTTGAGACCAGACCTGACCAAGCAAGCAGCCATTCTTGAGACATCAGCACCAGACAATATTCACGCTCTACGTTTCTTAGCCATGGTCAACTATTTAGGCAAGTTTATACCAGACTTCAGTGAACTGACAGCACCTATAAGACAGCTAACGAGCAAAAATGTTGCATGGTCATGGTTAGAACAGCACCAGAAGGCATTTGAAGAGCTCAAGCAGAAACTTGTCACCTCACCTACATTAAGATACTATGATGTGAACAAACCAGTTACTCTTTCCTGTGATTCTTCAAAATTTGGTCTAGGCGCAATTATACTTCAAGAGGGCAGACCGTAGCCTATGCATTTAGAAGGCTTACCCAAACTGAGATGCAGTATGCTCAAATTGAGAAAGAACGTTTGGCAATTGTATTTGCATGTTCCAAGTTTCATGATTATATTTATGGTCGAGCTATTCAGATTGAGACTAACCACCAACCTCTAGTTACTATTCTAAAGAAGCCTATGCATTCAGCTCCAGCAAGATTACAAAGAATGATGCTCAAATTGCAAAAGTACAACTTTAAAATGGTCTATACAAAAGGCAAACTACTCTATCTGACTGATACCTTATCCAGATTGCCCAGGAATACAACGGAACAGCTTAACAGAGAGACATCTGACTTTGATGTGATGGCAATGTGTAATTTTTCTACCACTAGGCCTGATTAGTTGAGAGATCACACTAACACTGATCCAATTTTACAAAAGCTCAATCTCTACCTTAGTGTTGGATGGTCATCAAAGCAATCTAGTGTACCGTCAGAAGTGCAAACCTATTTTCACTACAGAGATGAAATGTCAATGGAAGATGGCATTATTTTCAAAGATCCTAAAATAAGAAGTTATGTACCTACCATAACGTTCCATGTTAGTTGTCTTCTCTCGCCTTCTTTCTTGCTTGATGGGTTCGAGCGATCCTCGGCTCCGACTCGGCACTTGCTAAGCTCGAGAGTCACTTTTACCAGCTCGAGGCAGCCCCATATCCCATGATGCAAGGCGGTAAGTACCCAGATCTCGTTTGATGACAAAGGGCAACAGCACCAAGCATAAAACACTTCCAAAAGGAAGAAAGAAAACTTACAGGATGGAAGAAGGACCAGGTCTGAATGGTCTTCAGCATAATAATTTCTTATAACAAGGTCTGTCCAGGCCTGGGGAAGGAGGAGGGTCGCAAGAAAGAAGGCGAGAGAAGACAACTAACATGGAACGTTATGGTAGGTACATAACTTCTTAATGTTAAGTTGTCAATCTCGCCTTCATTCTTGCTTGATGGGACCGCGTCCCTAGCACCTCTATCCTGGGTGGCTCAATGGAACAGACTCTTGAGGACTGTAGAGCCAAAACTGGCTCTGTCCATGGAGGCCAAGTCCAATTTGTAATGGGAAACAAAAGTGTGAGGAGTGGCCCAAGTGGCTGCACAAATAGTGTCTAAAGGGAAGAAAGGTTGTGGATAGCTTAATCAAGACTGAATGCTTTATGGTTGGGAAGCTGGCACTTCCGGGGAGCAGATTATTTCAGAGAACGAGCAGATGGAAGCCATTGGGAAAAGGGTGTTTAAAGAGGAACCTTTTAAATTATCCGCATAGGAAGCAGAAAACTATAATTCAAAGTTTGGGTTTTAAATAATGCAAGCTCAAGAAAAAAGGGATAATGGGATTTTGATGCAGGTCTGTGAATTTTGTAATTTTATTTAGATTATTGCGGATTCCAAATTGGATACATGTCCTTTTCAGGAAGGCCGGGTAGAAAACTCCAAGAAAACTCTGACTTTTGAACATTGTAGGTCGAACCAAGAGATGAAGTCATAAGCAATCCAGCATTTACCCATAGGAATAAGTTTTTAACATTTAAAAAATTCAGATATAAAAGTTAAACTAAGGGAAATCAGGTTTCAGACTCATTTAATCCCAGTTAGGATTGACGCTTCCTGAATAGAGTGGTAGGAAAATTCCTAGTAGTGAAGGTAAGGCACCTAAGAAATAGAGAGGTCACTAGTCTGTGCAAGGACATAACCAATGAGTTTTGAAGTATTTCTTGAGTTTGTTTTGAATTGAGTTAGTGAGGGTCTAGGGTCAAGTCACCTAGAAGTCTGTTCCATATTTTTCCAACAGAGTTGGCAAACAGAGAGTCTCCAGCTAGTAGTAGTTTCATGTTTGAACTAGGAGTCTAGTGGATGATGCATTGGCAGGGTGTAGGGCTGATAATATTTTTAGTGCAGGTGTATTTTCTGGTTGGTAAAGGACTTTATGTGCCACTATTAGCTGGTTGAACTGCAGTAGGTGCAGTTCAAGCCATCCTAGGAGATTTAGGTTGTGACAGTGGAGTCAGTAGGCTGTGCCAGTAGCAAATCTGGAATAAGAATAATCATAGAGAATATTATATCCATAAAGTAGCAGAACGTATTCTACAAACTAAACCAACATGGGACTGGAGAAAGGAGATTCTGTCAGTAGGGATGATTACAATTAGGGTTATGGACAATAGGCAAGAGCGGGCTGGAATTTATTGGAGAAAACTGGCAAAGGAACCAAGGTACTGGGAGCAAATAACTATAGAGGAAAAGATGACAGAATGGGAAGATACCAAGAATTTATTTGGACTGAAGGCAAGAGACTGCCTTCCCTATCAAGGACTGATAGAGTATAGATAAAGAGAAAGAAATAGTGGGGCCCTAAACGAAAGACCAGCATTGGTAGAGTTTTTAGTAGAATCTAGAACAGAAGCTGCCATTAAAAAGGAATACTTAGTACAGCATATACAATAGTGCATGATAACCATACGAATAAATCAGAAGGGGTTATAAAGGATTAAGAAGAAAGATTGGATAAGCAATTCACAAAAACAATGGGAGGATATATGTATGTCTCCCAAATATTCAACAAAATCTAGAAAATTTAAGATTTTGGCTTGGAAATGTTTACATAGATATTTTATCCCCAGAGGCTCCAAAGAATTTTCTTCAGGTAGATAGCAAATATTGAGGTGTGATGGGAAGAAAGAGGAAATTGGGAACATATTTTCTGGGAGAGGGGTGAGTTGGCAGACTTTAAGGATTCCTGCAGGATGCACTGTCAGAGAAGCTGGGTTGGCAGACTGGTGTGACCGGGGAGATGATTTTTCTGAGCTATGATACAGAATTGGAATTGCCTAGACATGGTGTAGATCAGCGAGCAAGTGCTATTTGCTGTACCTTTAAGAAACAGAAAGACTGAGCATGCACTTATAAATGTTAAACACATGCTCACATGCATGTGAGAGTGCAGCCAGAGAGGAAGCATGCGTGATTACAGCAGTTTTGTATATAAGTTACAAGTTAAAGTCAGTGATGCGTTTGTATAAAATAAAGCTGCATGAACAGAACCCATGAAGACTCTTCTACTGTGCCCAAAGTGAGAAAATATGTTGTCAGAACCAGGATCAAAGAGAATAAGATTCAGAGCCATGAGGTGCAGAGATGTCCATGAAGGTAAACAAAAAAAAGCAAAAAAAAAGCAAAAAAAAAAAAAAAAAAAAAAAAAAGCAAAAAAAAAAAAAAAAAAAAAAAAATTTTTATTGAAAAAATTTAAAAAAAAAAAAAAAAAAAAAAAAAAAAAAAAAAAAAAAAAAAAAAAAAAAAAAAAAAAAAGAAAAAAAAAAAAAAAAAAAAAAAAAAAAAAAAGCAAAAAAAAAAAAAAAAAAAAAAAAAAAAAAAAAAAAAAAAAAAAAAAAAAAAAAAAAAAAAAAAAAGTAAAAAAAGAAAAAAAAAAAAAAAAAAAAAAGCAAAAAAAAAAAAAAAAAAAAAAAAAAAAAAAAAAAAAAAAAAAAAAAAAAAAAAAAAAAAAAAAAAAAAAAAAAAAAAAAAAAAAAAAAAAAAAAAAAAAAAAAAAAAAAAAGAAAAAAGGGGGGGGGGGGGGGGGGGGGGGGGGGGGGGGGGGGGGGAGCGGGGGGGGGGGGGGGGGGGGGGGGGGGGGGGGGGGGGGGGGGGGGGGGGGGGGGGGGGGGGGGGGGGGGGGGGGGCGGGGGGGGGGGTGGGGGGGGGGGGGGGGGGGGGGGGGGGGGGGGGGGGGGGGGGGGGGGGGGGGGGGGGGGGTCCTGGAGGCCAAGTCCAATTTGTAATGGGAAACAAAAGTGTGAGGAGTGGCCCAAGTGGCGCTGCACAAATAGTGTCTAAAGGAAGTCTAGCTTGAAAGGCTGTAGAAGTAGCTAAGCTCCTAGTTGAATGTGCTTTAGGTTTTGAGCACAGCTGTTTTCCCCTGAGCAGATAAATTTCAGAGATGACCGAAGAAAGCCATCTGGACAAGGTCACTTTAGAAACAGGAAGGCCTTTTTATTATCCGCATAGGAAACAAAAGTTGATCAGATTTTCTAAATTTTTTGTTCTGTCCAAATAATATCTAAGTTGACGGTGGACATCAAGATAATGTAGTTTTTTCAGCTCTGTCTGAATAGTTTGGGAAAAATACAGGAGATCAATGGATTGATTCAAATTGGTCTTTGAGCGACCTTAGGCAAAAAGGTCGGATTAGTTCTCAAAGATACTCTGTCTTTGTGAAAAACCAAATAGGGGTCGAACCGATAGAGCATGAAGTTCAGACACCCTCCTGGCGATGTAATAGCCACTAGGAATAAAGTTTTCCAAGAGAAAGAATTTCAGGGAACAAGAACAGCTGGCTCGAAGGGGAAGAATCAGGATGTCAGCACTAAATTTAGATCCACTGGGGAGGAGGATTCTGATTGGAGGCTTTGGTAGGAAGATTCCTTTCGAGAGGCCCTGGAGCCTATGGGACCTCAATAGTATGATCTGACCCCGACATGAGAAGTTGGAATGGCAGCAATTGAACTCTGACTGTGGAAGGAAGGAAGGAGGGCCTGCGCAGAAAAATCTCTGCTAAAGAAGTCCAGGACTGCTGAACAGGGGGCAGTGAAGGATCAATATTCTTGGCCTTGGCCCAATAAGAGAAACGTTCCATTTGTATAAATCCTCCTGGTAGAGGTTTTGAAGCTACTGATGTCTCTAACTGGGTTGAGAGATCAAGGAAGCCTGGTTAAGGGAAGGAGGTGGAGCAACCATGCTGTGAGGTTGAGAGAAGGGATGAGCCGGTGCAGCTGAGCGGATTGGTGAAGATCAGAAGATCTGGCACTGGATCCAAGATGCAGCTGCACCAAAAGGTGATGATGGAGAGCAGGAGCAAACATCGAGGCCAGTAAGGGCAATGAGAGTCAATTTGAAAGCTCTCAAAAGCGGTAGCTTTCTATGGATAACTGAGGGATCAGAGGAAATGGAGGAAGGCATAAAGAAGTCCCTGGGGCCAATCCTGGGTCAGAGCGCTCTGGGAGGATGGCCTGGAAGAGGGAAGAGACAGAAGAAGTCTGGGCATTTGCTGTTTTGGGGAGTAGCAAAAAGATCGCAACATGGACGACCCCATTCCAGAAAAATCTCTTCCGCTATAGATTGCTTGAGAGACCACTCGTGAGGCATGAGAATAGCTCTGCTCAATCTGTCCGCTACAATGTTGGTTTTCCCAGGGATATGCGTTGCTACCAGAAACCGATGAGAGGAGATCGCCCATTGCCATAGTCAGAGCGCGAGACTACACAAGGGGTAGGACTTGGTTCCGCCCTGTTTGTTGATATACCAAACTACAGACATGTTGTCTGTGTGGACTGCAATTGTCCCTACGGGAAGAAAGTCGTTGAGGGCTTGCAACGTTAAAAGCACTGCTCTCATCTCCAGGACATTTATGTGCAGATGGTACTCAAACGCTGCCACGTGCCATGAACCATCCTGCCCTGATAATGACCCCCACCCGATCAGGGAGGCATCCGTGGTGACAGTGGCTATCGGGGAGGGGGGTACAAAGTACCTGCCTTGGTGAACCTGAGGAGATGTGATCCACCAAGCAAGATGATCTTTGAAGTCTGTGTCACCAGAATCTGGTGACGCATTGGAAGTTTTTGGGTGACCACTGTGTGAACAGCATCCACTGAAGAAGGCATGTAGAATCGAGCCAGGGAAGAAGAGTAATGGCCGCAGCCATGAGGCCTAATACCTTTAGTACCATTCTGGCCTGTACTTTCTTGTTGGCCAGAATGATCCTGCCATGACTCTGAATGTCTGAAACTCTTTGATCTGTAAGGGTAGCTGACATCCGAACAGTGTTTAAGTTTGCGCCTATGAAGGTAATAGACTGGCAGGGGGATAAGGATGAATTTTCGAAGTTGATCGAGATGCCCAAATGAGAACAAAGATTATTGTGTAATCCCTGGCTTGAATAAGCTGATGCCTGGTGGTGGCTGACAGGAGCCAGTCGTCGAGATACGGAAACACCTGGAATGCTTGGCCTCGCAGGTGAGCGGTGACGACTGCCATGCATTTGGTGAACACTCTGGGGGGTGTAGTGAGAGCAAAGGGCAGGGCTCTGAACTGGAAATGACTAGATCCCAGCCGGCGGAGAAATCTCCTGGGCGCCCGTGAATTTTGATGTGATAGTACGATCCTGAAGATCTATTGAGCACATCCAGTTGTCCTTCTGTAAGAAGGGCAGAATTGACTGAAGAGTGACCATTCGGAATCTTGTCTTCCTGACAGCCTTGTTGTGTCTGCTGAGAGCCAATAATGATCTCCAGTCTCCGTCTTTTGGGGACCAAAAGAGCCTTGAGTAGATTCCGGGGTCTGAATGGTCTGTTGTAACTGGCTGAATGGCTCTTTTTTGCAGTAGTTTTGAGACTTCTAACTCTGCAATTTCCCTTAGGCCGGTGGTACATCTGGAAGGGAATTTGAGGGAAGGACTTTCCTCGAAAGGAATTATGTAACCCTTGGATATGATCGACTGTACCCATGTGTCTTGAGTGAGGGAATGCCAGGCTTCTGGGTACAGTGATAATCTTCCCGCGACTGCCTCCAAGGAGGGACAGCCGGGCAACATCTCAGGGATGCTGAAAGGGCTTGTCAGAGAGAGGCTCTGTTCCTGGTTTTGGACCCCTCTGCATGAAGGTAAACTAAAAGAAACGAGCACGAAAAGAGCAAGAAAAGAAGCAAAGGTAATGAGAATACGCATACACTACTTATTTCATAAAAAGGGCAAAACAGGGCATAACAAGGGCACAAAACATTATTAAACAAGCGGGAGGCATAAAAGGCTTATTAACTAAAGAAAATGTTTAAAGTAAAAGTGCTTGATGAAATGATTAACAGAAAAATAAAACTAGAACGTTTAAAAGCAAACACGAGCATGTTTAAGGCAAAATGGGCATGTTTAGAGTAAACGAGCACAAGAAAAGTACAATGGACATGAAATGAGATAAAACGAGCAAAACGAATATAATAAGGGCAAAAAAGGGCATATTAAGTGTAAATTAAGCAAGGCAACTGCATGTTTTTTGGCAAAGTGTTGTGTTTTGGCATAACTATGGCTTCATATTGTATCAAGGGTATATCTAAACTTAATGGAAGTATCTCAAAGTGTGTAAAAGTGCTTACAGTGTGTGCTTATTACTGTGCATGTATTTCAAAGAGTCATTTGTGTGCAAAGTGCAACTATTTCCCAAAGTGCAGTCAATGTGTAGCGATTTTGAAAAATTTCTTGGGCTGGGTGTGTCTGTTTGCAAACTGCCCATAATAGAGTGTTCCTTGCACTGCAGAGAATTGCCTAGAAAGGTACAGCCATTTTGGGGAAGTTTGCTGTGTACTGTTTATTCCCAAAGTGTCATTACTTCAAAATGTTAATGACTCTGAGCTTCACCTGCCCAGTTCATTAGCATTGTGCAGTTATTTGACAGGTTTCTTATACTGATAGGTGATTTCATGCAATACAGTAATTTGAAGTATTACAGTGCCCAAGAAAGACTTATTTAAGTAAAGTTCAGTTACACAGAGGCTCATTGTGCTACTGAGCAAAGTTACAAGTAGTGGCATAAATTTCTGGCATATGTGTATGTGTTCGTGCTTATGTGCAAAAACACTTCACTGGTATGTGTTAATATGGCAGAATGATTTTGAAAGCACTTACCTCTTGTATTTGATCAGAATATTGTAGAGAACTGGAAGATATTTGAGCAAGAGTACGATATTTTTATAGAAGCAGGTTATTCTGATAAAGGTGCACACACCAAGGCATTCATTTTGCTAAACTTAGCTGGATTAGAGGCCACATAAAGAGAGCATTAATTTGTGTATGCACCAGCAATGTATGAAGGAGAAGGTAAAAAACGTCGAACTGTTGTACAGGCTAAGTCAAGGGAAGACCCTGAGTGTTTGAAGTGCAAGGTCAGAGAAATGTGCAACCCCAAGACAAATACTACACTAGAGAGGCATTTGTTTTACACGAGAGATCAGAAACCAGGGGAAACTTTTGCAGCTTATATAACTGATCTGAGAAACAAGGCTAAAACGTGTCAGTTTGGTGACTTAAAAGATGAGTTAATAAAGGACAAGCTCATGTGTGTTATTAATACTGCTGCTGTGAGAAAGATCTTGCTTCGTGATAATGATTTAATGTTAAGTAAAGCCACAGAGATTTGCCAAATCCATGAAGTGACAGAAAAACACACAAGTATGCTTGCAAGTGAAAAGAGCATGGTTTCAGCAGGCTCCAGAGCAAATGTAGAGAGCATGCAGCATGTGGTGAACAGAATAAGCCTTCAAAGCACATGGCAGCCACAACCTCTGCTGGCTCATCAAGAAAACTATGCACTTTTCCAGTAAGGTCTAAGACCGGTTCAGTTAGAGGAACATGTTCCTCAGTGCAGTACAAGCATGAATCAGCAAAAAAGTCCAGCTTTATTGTTAACTGTCACAACTGTGGTACAAATCATGAGTCTAAAAGAGAGAAATGTTTAGCATTTGGTCACCGATGTCACAAGTGTAACAAAGAACCATTTCCAAAAAGTTTGCAAGTCAGGTAAACCTCGCTCAGTTATAAAGAAAGGTCACACAAAAGCAGGTTGATCAAGTACAGACACAGCAGTCAGCTTTCTATATAAATGGTGTACCAGTAATTGGTGAAAGAGCTGATGCAGTGAATTTACTGGCAAAGAACAGTGTTCTGTACTGTCCAGATCAATGGTAAATCCACAGAGCTTAAAGTAGACACAGGTTCAAAGTGTGATGTTATATCAGCAGACACATTTGCTAGAGTGAGAACCAATGAGTAACTCACTGTGACCCGTAGTACGAAACTTGTTGCTCATGGAGGTGAAGAGATTCAAACCGAAGGCTCAGTGATGCTTTCATGTTATTTGACCAAGAACTGCTACAACTTGTTATTCCATGTAGTAAGAAGACCAGTACAGTTTTTATTGGGTCTCAAAGATAGTTTGAGAATGAATCTGCTTTCTTTTACTAAATAAGTTCATCACATAAGTGCATCTCCTAGTTCTAATTTTTCTGATTATTTTCTCAGAGTATGCTGATGTTTTCAAGCACAGGTTGGGCAAACTTCCAGTAGTGTACTCCATAAAGTTAGACCCAGAGGTAACACCAGTAGTCAAACCAGCAAGAGTTCCGATAGCTATGCAGGATAAAGTTAAGGCTCAGTTGGACAAAATGGTACAGCAAGGTGTAATTTGTCCAGTTACAGAACCAACTGAATGGGTATTGTCTATGCTAGCAGCTTACAAAAAAGGCTTAGATGAAATCAGAATATTCATTGACCCAAGAGATTTGAACAAAGCATTGAAAAGACCATATCATCCAATGTGCACAGTCGAACAGGTCACAGCCCTAACACCAAATGCCACTGTTGTTTCAGTCTTGGATGCAAAGAGTTAATTTTGGCAAGTGATGTTTGATTGCAAATCCTCATTACTAACCACTTTTGGTACTCTGTTTGGCAGATACAGATTTCTAAGGATTACATTTGGAATAAATTTTGCAAGTGAAGTCTTTCAGTGTGTAATGGAGCACTGTTTTTTCAGGTTATCCTTGTGCCATAATAGTTGATGATTTATTTGTTGGAGGCAATAGTGAAGCAGAGCATGACAGAAACCTAAAGAAAGTTCTGGACAGAGCACGTAAAGTGAACTTGAAGCTCAATCCTCTGAAGTGCAAATTCAGACTCCCAGAAGTTACATATGTAGGTCATTTATTTACCAGTACTGACTTGAGACCAGACCTGACCAAGCAAGCAGCCATTCTTGAGACATCAGCACCAGACAATATTCACGCTCTACGTTTCTTAGCCATGGTCAACTATTTAGGCAAGTTTATACCAGACTTCAGTGAACTGACAGCACCTATAAGACAGCTAACGAGCAAAAATGTTGCATGGTCATGGTTAGAACAGCACCAGAAGGCATTTGAAGAGCTCAAGCAGAAACTTGTCACCTCACCTACATTAAGATACTATGATGTGAACAAACCAGTTACTCTTTCCTGTGATTCTTCAAAATTTGGTCTAGGCGCAATTATACTTCAAGAGGGCAGACCGTAGCCTATGCATTTAGAAGGCTTACCCAAACTGAGATGCAGTATGCTCAAATTGAGAAAGAACGTTTGGCAATTGTATTTGCATGTTCCAAGTTTCATGATTATATTTATGGTCGAGCTATTCAGATTGAGACTAACCACCAACCTCTAGTTACTATTCTAAAGAAGCCTATGCATTCAGCTCCAGCAAGATTACAAAGAATGATGCTCAAATTGCAAAAAGTACAACTTTAAAATGGTCTATACAAAAGGCAAACTACTCTATCTGACTGATACCTTATCCAGATTGCCCAGGAATACAACGGAACAGCTTAACAGAGAGACATCTGACTTTGATGTGATGGCAATGTGTAATTTTTCTACCACTAGGCCTGATTAGTTGAGAGATCACACTAACACTGATCCAATTTTACAAAAGCTCAATCTCTACCTTAGTGTTGGATGGTCATCAAAGCAATCTAGTGTACCGTCAGAAGTGCAAACCTATTTTCACTACAGAGATGAAATGTCAATGGAAGATGGCATTATTTTCAAAGATCCTAAAATTGTTATTCCTGCTTCCTTACAACATGACCACATCCAGATTTTGCATCATGGTCACCCAGGTTCCTCTTCCACTAATAGGTGAGTGACAGAATTAGTCTTTTGGCCTTCATTACTAAAAGACATTGATAAAGTACTTTCTTCTTGTTCAGTATGCAATAGTACTAGATCGCACTTGCAAAGAGAACCGCTTCAGCTACATGCAGTTCCTGAACTACCTTGGTTGACAGTAGCCACTGATATCTTTGAGTGGAACAATCAGTACTACTTGGTATTGGTAGACTCTTATTTGAATTAGTTTGAGATTGATCTACTACCTAACCCAAATCTACTACTGTTATTACTAAACTGAAATGTCATTTCTCAGTCCATGGTAGTCTGCACAAAGTTATTTCTGATAATGGTACTCAATTTACTAGCCATTTGTTTCAGAAATTGGCAAGAGAATGGGACTTTCTACACATTACCAGCAGTCCTGAGTATCCTCAGTTGAATGGCCTAGCTAAGCGAGCTGTGCAAAGTGCGAAACAACTACTTGAAAGGTCAAGACATGACAATTCAGAGGTTTTCTTAAATCTCCTTAAACTTAGGAACGTGCCACGTACTGATGTTCTCGGATCGCCAGCTCAAGGACTTCTTTCCAGGCAAACAAGAACTAAGGTACCTCTTGCTACCAATCTACTAAAGCCTAAAGCCAAAAATAATAAGACCATCAAGGCTCAATTATTTAAGAAACATTCTATCCAGAAATCATTGTACGACAAGTTGAGCAAACCTCTTTCTCCATTAAGGGAAGGAGAAACAGACAGACTTCAAAGAGAAAAAGGTTTCGACCACATAGGACAAGTTATTGACAAATGTCCTGAACCAAGATTCTACCTTATAGACTCGGAAGGTTCACAGTACAGGCAAAACCGTAAATATCTGTTACCTGTACCAGAATCATCATCACAACATGGTTATAGTGACTTGGAATCCAAATCTCAGAATAAACCAAATGTTTCCATCCCAGAGGGTGTTCCTACCTCTGATTCCGTTCCTGAAGATGTTCCAAGTAATTCAGAGATCGAGCATTTTTCAGAGGCAGTTCCAATAGTTAGCCCAATTCCCAATTTTATGTTGCACGTTATGGACGAGTATCTAAGCCCAGTGTGAAATATATAGCAATATGGACTTAACTGTGCATATATGTATTATGTCTTGTATAAATGCATGACTAATAATTGTCTATGATATCTGCATGCCAAAAAAGTTTCATAACATACATGTTTTGTTTTCAAGAGGGAGGATGTAGATTAGAGAGAACATGCTATGTACTGTATCTTTAAGAAGCATGTCAAAGACTGAGCATGCACGTATAAATGTTAGACATGTGCCATTCCTAGTGCCATTTTTTAGAGTGTAGCCAGAGAGTAAGCATGTATGATTACAGCATTAGTTTGTATACAAGTTACTTAAGTTAAAGTCCATAAACTTTGAATGTGATGTGTTTGTATAAAATAAAGCTACTTGAACAGAACCCACAAAAGCTTTTCTATTGTGTCCAAAGTAGGAGAGAGACACATGGTAACACCTTGATGTCTCTAATTATGGTGGCTGCCAAAAAAGCAATTACTAGAAAATGGAAATCAAAATCTACACCAACTACATTAGAAGTAGTGAATACAGTAAGAGAGATAACACAACTGGAACTGAGATCTTTAGAGAAAGGTAAGAGTAATCTACATAGGAAAAAAATGGGAATTGTGTGGAACAATACATACAGGGGAGGAATCAGGTTTAAAGGAAGGCACGACTTAAATTAGCTATGTAATGTTTGACTGAAAATGATTGGGTAGATTATAAGTGATGTATAATGTTTGCAGCTGGGAGTGTGTCAGTATGGTTTGTGATGTAAAATGCTTGCAACCAGGATTGTGTCAGTGTGTTTTGTTTTCATTTATATAAATGTATGATTGGTATTGTCGTAAGTGATGGTTTAATAAAGATGTTTCTTATTTAAAAAGGGGGCAGGAATTTAATAATTTATGTAATATTACTTCGGTTATGTTATATATAACAATATATGTGAGGCATAATGTTTGTTAATTTTAACTTATTAATATAGTTTGATTACTTTTATAAAAATGTATATGTGCCTATGTCGCAAGTGATAATTCAATAAAGGGGTTTAAAAAAAAGAAAGCCATGCAGGATAGCCTTGGCAAATCGAGCTCTATCCCCAGAAATACTTCCAGTTTGTAATGTTTAGCTAAAGCATGAACAGAAGTCCAAGTAGCAGCCTCCTGGATGGAATTGATATCCAATCCCTTGAAAGAGCATTAGAGGAAGTCACAGCCCTGGTAGAACGAGCCTTTAGAGAAGTAGAAAAGCTTAACTCATGAAAAGAGTAACAAAAGGAAATGACCTTAGAAATCTAAGAAGAAATGGTTTGCTTAGTAATAGCCAAACCTAAAGATCTAGGATGAAAGGAGATTAAAAGTTGCCTATGTAAATCCAATGTGTGAAGAACCTTCTCACTAGCAGACTGCAGTGGAGAGAAAATACTGGACAAATTAATAGACTGATTAAGATAAAATTCATTAACTACCTTGAGTATAAAAGAAGGATTAGTATGAAGAGACACCCTGTCCCCATTAAAAAAAAAAAAACTAAAAAAGGAGAGGCAGCCATATGGGCTTGAAGCTCAGACATCCTTCTAGCTGAAATAAGGGCCAAAAGAAGAGCAGTCTTCCAAGTACAATGATGCAAGGAAGTTGAAGCTGCACACTCAAAAGGAGCCCGAGTCAATTTTTCAAGAACAAAATTTAGGTCCCAGGAATGAGGGATAGGCTTCCTGGGAGGCCTAATATGAATGACACCTTTAAGAAATTGTTTGACCTCAAAACTAGAAGCCAAAAGAGGAGTCAAAGGCAGACAAGCAGAAATAGTTGAAAGGTGAGTTTTAACTGAAGACAATGCCAACTCAGCATGGCGCAATTCACACAAGAAAGACCGAGCCAAAGGAACTTCCACAGAAAGTGGATCCTGGCTAGCGCAAGATACCATACAGAAAACCTCTTCTATTTGGATAAATAGGATTTCCTACTAATTGATTTCCTTGGTTCCTGCAGAAGTCAAAACACATCCTCAGAAAAAAGGTGCCTAAAAGGGATCAAAACTCTATCACCCACAATATCAGATGAAGAGTGGACAAGCAAGGATGGATGAAAGACCACCTGTCTTGTGTGAGTATGTCTATCCTTTGAAGTAACTTGTAGTGATTGCCATTGGCTAGATGTCTGGGCCAAAAGGGAGTCACAAACAAGATTTTGGGAAAGTCCTGTTCTATCCTGAACAGGACTCTCGGTATGAGGAGAAGGGGAGGGAAGGCATACAGAAACATCCCCTTCCAAGAAAAAGAGAGGGTATCCACCTTCCATGCCTGAGGATATGGGACTCGGGTGCAAAAAAACAGGAAGTTTCTGTTCAGTGGGGAAGCAGAAAGATCTACCTAAGGAGTACCCCACTGATGGACAATTTCCAAAAACACATATCTGGGAAGCATCCACTCGTGAGTCTGTGATATGGACCTCCTCAGAGAGTCTGTTATAAGGTTCTGTTCTGAATGAATATAAACAGTTGAAGTGTCACCTGACAGCCTGATCCCAAACCTGTACAACTAGTCTGCACAGGAAGTAAGACCATGTCTCCCCTTGCTTGTTGATGTACCATATCACTGTGGCATTGTCTGTAAAGATTTTGAGAGGCTCAAGAAGGAATAAAGTATGGAATGCCTGAAGAGCAAGAAGGGGAGCTCTCATCTCTTTGATGTTGATATGGTCTACTCTGTGATGAATGGACCAAAGGCCCTGAATTTTTAGAGGGCCGCAAGAAGCCCCCCACCCAATGTCTAAGGCATCCGAAAAAAGTTCTTGAGAGGGGACTGAGGGCTGAAAAGGAAGTCCTGGGTTGAGAGACAACTGATGACTCCACCACTGAAACTCTAGTTTGAAGCATGGAAGAAGAGGAACTCGAAAGTCCAACAAATGAGAATGTTGAAGCCATACAGACTTTAGGAATCACTGTAGCTTTCTCATACGCAGCCTGGATACAAGAAGTATAGGAATGGTAAAAGCCATTATCTCAGAGCCCTTAGAAACTACCTGGCCGTAACTAAGATCTGAGGAAGAAGGGACTGAAAAAAAGAATTTAGAGTCAGATCCTTAGGAAGTGGCAGGGATGCAGCATAGGCATGGTCTGAACCTGCATCAGAGAAAAACATGATCTTGAGAAGGACTCAGGAAGGAGTTTTAGAAATTTACTGCAAACCCTAGGCTTTGCAAGGGGCAAACAGTATAGTACAGGTGTTGAAGCAGGGTCTCCAGAGGGGGAACCTGAATGAGCAGGCTATCCAGGTAAGGAAAACGTTGTATCCTGCTCATCCTGCAAAATGCAATCATAGGTGTGAGGCGTTTGGTGAAGGCCTTTGGGGCAGTAGAGAGGCCAAAGGACAAAGCAGAAAACTGAAAATGCAAGGAAGAAACAGAAATGCAAATGTTTCTTGAAATGGAGATGAACAGAGATGTGAAGGTAGGCATCCTTGAGATCCAGAGACACTAGGAAAGTATAAGGTAGAAGAAGAGGAAACAGGATCTGAAGAGACAGCATTTGACAGGAGGGAACCTCCAGAAAGGTGTTGAGCTGAGAAAGACTAGAATGGGTCTCTGGTTACCTTTTTTTTCTGGGAACTAGAAGCACTCTGGAATAAATCCCCTTCCAGGGGAGATTGCTTGGATGGCACCTTGAGACAAAAGGCTCTGAAGCAGATCTAGAAGAAAGGGCACCTGTTCCTGAGGAATACCCAAAAAACGGAGGAAGGGATTTCCACACCATGAAATACCCCTGATGAATGATGGAGAAAACCTAAGAATCGTGAGTGATTCTTAACCAATTATGAAGAGATAGGGAAAGACAAAGAGATAAAGGAACCTGACTTAAGAAGGAGGGAAGAAGGTAATAAGACTGGCTTGTCTGGAAAAGGTGGCTTCTGAGGAGTAGGAGTCTGAGTAGACATAGCAGGAGGAGCCTGTCTAGAACCCTTTTTACCTTTGGGAGGATGGCAATGCTGTCTATATACAAAGGCAGGCTTGAAGGATAACTCCTCTGAAATCTGGGAACAGGGTGATAAGCCTGAGAGAGAAGAGCTTAAACATACCTGGTCATAGAGGTCTGGTAGCTACTAGCCTGAAAGGCCAAGGTAGAAGCAGTGTACACCTTTTTGTCCAGCCTTTCCATGGCCCTACTTTCCCTGTTAGAAGGAAGTAATTCAGTGGAAGGCAACAGTTTAGAAGGTTTTCCAGAAGACACAGAGACAACAGAGAGGTTAGCAGAATATTTGTAAAGAAACTTACAATCATAATGCATCTTATAAAACTTATCAGGTTTTTTGGGGGGGCTGAGGGCTGGGAATCAGAAGTCTGGGAAGCTGCTAAAAAAAAGTGTCCAAAAAGGCAGCAAGGACAGCAAAAGGCTTAACAGACTCCATCTGGAGGAGTTCATAATACCTCTTTTGGTTCATAGGTTCACAGGTTCATACTAGGCTATCTGCCCTAGGGCATTTATAAGCCTAGCCAGAGTGTGTTTGGCTTTCGCCACCCATTTTAAATTAATTTTGCTATGCCCTTTTTCGAGGTTAGTATACTGTGCCTCTGTCCAACAGTGACACAGAAGTGATACCCGGGGTAAACCTACGATCTCCCATCCATTCATCAAGATTCCTCTTGAAGAGAGTCAATGAGGGACTCTGCCTAACCTGGACTGGGATTTTATTCCAGAGTGAAGGGAGCCTCTGGGTTATGAATCTGTCCCTCCAGCATGTCCTATTTATTTCAGTGCTGAGGTTCAAGTCTCTCGAGCGCGTAGCTCGATGGGATTTGGATTTTCTGAAGTGCAGCATGTCCATTAATTCTGGGTTGGACATGGCTTTATACGTCAGGCATAGATCGCCTCTGAGCAGGCGGTATGCCACTGAGTAGAGCTGGAGTTTCTTTAACCGGGCAGCATATGGCATCTGTTTGAGCCCTTTGATCCTCTTGGTGAGGTACTTTTGGGGTCTTTCCAGTTGCTGCAGATGTCTGGTAAGGTACATCCCAAAAGGGGCATTGTACTTAATTATGGGCCGGATGAGGGATGAGTAAAGAGGCACAATGACCTCCCCTGATCTAGATGTGAATCCCTTCATGATTAGGTGGGGTATATAAAATGTTTTTCTAACTACTTTGGCCACGTGGTTGTCAAATGAGAGATTGCTATCAACTTGGGTCCCCAGGTCCCTAATTACTTCTTCTGTACTTAATGGATTACCACCTATGTGGTAATTTGTGGGCACTGTTTTTGCCAAAGGGGATGACTATACACTTTTTGGCGTTTAGCTTGAGGCCATGGCTCTGGCACCAGTTGTCTGTTTCTATGAGGCCCTTTTGGAGGATGCTTGTGTCGGCTGGAGAGTTGATTATGGTGCCCAGTTTGCAGTCATTTGCGAACTTGGTCAGCCACAGTCCTTCCGTGTTGGCCTGTACCTCCGAGAAATATATACCGAACAAGAGAGGTCCCAGGACTGAGCCTTGTGGAATGCCACTTGTAACTGGTTTGGAGTCTGACATGGCTCCAGCAATTCTAACCATGCGGGTTCTGTCCTTGAGCCAGTCTGCAACCCATCTAGTGACATAGGGGTTTATATTTAAGCTGGTGAGCTTATCTATAATGCCCAAGTGGGGCATTGTATCAAAGGCTTTTGCGAGGTCCAGGTAGGCTGTGTGGACCACCTTCCCCTCGTCAATGGCCTTGGTGACTGTTCCAAAGAAATTGATCAGGTTTAAGAGGCAGGATCTGCCCTTAACAAAGCCAAACTGGGTAGGATCCAGTGTCCGTAGGTCCCCAATATCTTTTTCATGAGGTCCATAATGATCCTTTCCATAGCTTTGCAGACCAAGCTAGTCAGGCTTATGGGGTGATAGTTTCCAGGATCCGTTGAGGCACCACCTTTGTGGAGAGGGACCACTGTTGCTGTACGCCACTCTTTGGGTACATATCCTGTAGTAAGGCTGAGACTGAACAGTAGTTTTATGTTTGGGTTTAGCTCTTCTTGGAGTTCATGTAGGACGCAGCCCGAGACACCATCTGGTCCCATTGATGCTGTGTTTTTTGCTTTGGAGAGGGCGGCTCTTACCTGAGCATCTGAGATGTCAGGGTGCAGCACTCTGCTGGGATAGATATTTGCCCTTTTGGTGGGGAGTTTGCGCTGAACCTGTCAGCTAGGATGTTGGCAATGTCTGTGGGTTCGGTGTATTTTTTGTAATTTTGGACTAATTCTGAGCATATCTGGGAATTCCCACCCAGGTTCCTAACATAACTAAAGAAAGCCTTGTGATTATCCTTAGCGTCCTGTGCAATTTTTCTCTCGAAGCTGGCCTTAGATGATTTTATGAGTGCCCGTAGTTTTTTGCTAATACTGATAAGAGATGCCTTCCCTTTTTGGGATTTTGCTCTATCATGTAGTAGCTTCCTCCTTCTATTGTATAGTTTGTTTATGGCTGGGGTCCACCAGACAGGACGTCTGCCTTTGGAGGATTGGGTCTTAGTTTTATTTGGGATTGCATGATCCATGCATTCCTGAAGGTGTTCATAGAATGCATTTATAAAGGATTCTGTGGTCTGGGCCGTATTTTCCACATGGCTGGGGGCTTTGAAGAATTCTACCTCGGTTTTGAGGAGTGTGAAATTTGCTTTAGAGAAGTTTTTCACTGTGGTTTTCTGGGCAGGGGGTGGGGTCGGGATGTGAATATCCAGTGAGATTAGTTTATGGTCTGATTTTACCAGTGAGGGATACACTTCTGGTCTGGAGCATAGAGTCCCCATGTTGGTGATGATCAGGTCCAGTATGTTTCCCCTCTTGTGGGAGTGGTAACAAGTTGTTCCATAGCATTTGAGTTTATAAATTCTAGGAACCTTTGGGCTAGGGTGTTGGAGCTAGATTAATGCTCCCAGTCTATGTTTGGGTAGTTGAAGTCGCCCAATATAATGGTGTTTGGAGAGACCTTCATATTTTCCAGTGTTCTCAGGAAGGCCGAGTGGGGTTCCTGGGTTTGGGAGGGTGGTCTGTAGCAGGCTGTAAACTGGAAGGCAGTTTTACCCACTGTTAGTTGCACATGGATAGTCTCTGATGCTTCGTGCTGTGCTACCAACCTGGAGGTGTGGGTATCTTTGATGAATATTGATAGTCCCCCTCCTTTTGTGGTTCAGTCCAAGTTGTGGGGCCGAAAAGCATGGTATGAGGTATAACCTGGCATTGCTGGGGTGCTCGCAGGAGCCTTGAACCAGGTTTCTGTTACTGCACAGATATCGATGTTCTCCATGCTAAGGAGAATTTCGACTGCATGCATCTTGAGGTTTAGAATTCTGGCGTTGAGTAGCATTACTCTTAGTTTCTTATCCCTTGTGATACCTATGGAGGTGGGTTTGTCTTTTGAGCCTTGCCTAAAAAAAGCACTATGGTGGTAGCAAGAGCCTTTGCCAATATCTGAAAGCACAGGGGTGACAGGTGCAAGTCGTCCCTAGCGAAGCATCGTGGCTTGTCGAGCATGTCATCCCAGGCTGACAGGCATTGGATCCCCTTTGAATGACACCAATACTTAAGCCAATTGTTGAAATCTTGTCTTGTCTTCATATTGTGGCATCATTCTTGGAGAGGGTAAGATGCTACTCAAGGTCAGGGTCATATCAGCCTGGGCTACATGCTCAGAGAGCTCCTCTATGTCTCTTTTCATGTAGTCCAGGGAGGTACGTCTCAGGTCATTTACTCCAGCATGGACAATGACTGAGTCATATTTGTACTTGCCTTGGAGTGACCTGAATGCTTGTGTTATGTGGCAGATCCTAGCGCCTGACAAGCAGCTCACCGTGACCTTCTCCTTATTCAGCCTGGTGAGCAGGACGTCAGGTGTGCCTGACGAGAGAGTCACCTATTACAAGTGTATCAGGTGTGTTGTTTAGCCTTAAGGGCTGTGACTGTTCGGCACACTGGCTTTGTGAGCTATGTGTTGCACGTGTTTTGTTTTGGGGTAGCGGTTGCTTGGGTGTCTGCTTTGGAGGTCTCTGCTGCTTAGGCAGATTTTTATTTAGAGCCTCCAAGTATGTTTTTGTGTGTTTATGTGTTTGGTTTGCTGTCGTGGTAGGTCTATGTGAGACTGGAATTGTAGTGAGTGTGGTTTCCTTCTCCTCCTGACTGGTTACGCCAGTACTGAGTTGAGAGAGCTTGCCCCCCAGTTTGGCTATATGGTTGCATCTCTCACATGTGTTGGAATTTGTTGGCAGGAGGAGAGGGTTGACTGTGTACATGAAGCAGTTGTAACATTGCCTCAAGATTCCCAGATTCACCAGCTGGACCGGAGAGGAGATTGACAACTGACCTTTGGACATGCTAGAATAGTATTGGGAATTCCTTTATAATTGAAAAAGAGGGCCAATGGGGAACACAGTACTCAAGGGGAGTTTGTGAGGGTGTAGTGTTTTTAATTTTTTAGTGCTGACTTATATAATTGCTTTAGTGAGCAAGTGCCAGGTAACTTAAATGCAATGTGTTACAGGTGCAGGTTTTGGACATCAGAAACCTGGGTACAGTCCCATTTAAAGAATTGCACCACACAAGAGATAGTATCCCCAAAGGAAAGTTCTTCAAAGGGAGAATCTAGATTAATGGATTAATGAAGTACTCTTCCTCAGAGCCATAGCCTAATGGAGAAGGAATCTGAGAGGAATAAGTCAAAGACTCTTCTCCAGAGTCCAATTCCTCATCAGAAAAGTCCTGCTCCCTAAGCTTCTTAAGAAGTGTAGATGATCAAGGGGGGGCAGGAAAAGAGCTTATGACTAGAAAAAAGAACAGATGATCCTATACAGGTATTAGACATATTTTGGAAATTCTAACAAAATCTGTACAGAGCCTGGGAATGGGGGAACCAAGAAAAGGCACAAATGGAAACATTTATAGAAGATTAAAATATGCCAAGGTTAAAAGACAATGAGGCTCTATATTAACAGATAAGATGGGAGAGGATGAGATATCATGAATCAACCGAGAGGTCTCCAGGAACAGATGGTATTCCTGTAGAAATCTGGATGTTAGGAGGGGAAAAGTGATAAAGATCTGGAAGGTTTTGTTTGCCAATATTTTAAAAGGTGGGACAGCAGCAGCATCTTGGAAGAAAGTTGTGGTGGTTGTACTACTCAAACTCAAACAGGGCAAAGACCCTTTGAATTCAACATCACAGACCACTTTCAGACTTAATATTTTAATAAATTTAATAGAACTGTCAACGGTTTTATTTATTTACTTAAAAGTGTTAGTGCACCTTTTCTCAAGGCTAAAAGCTGAAGTTTACTGAAAGCATGCAAGCTGTTTTTCCATAGTAGGAAATTGATTAGAGTTATGTCAAGAACAGACAGCAATACGTTTAAGTGGTAATTAGAAGTTATGTACATACCATAACTTGGCATCTGTGTTGTCCAATTTCATTCTTCCTCACTGCTGGGTCTTAGGATCCGATATCGGATCCAATTTGCCCACTTCACAAGACTTACAATCTAAGCATCGAGCTCCTCCATCTCCCATGATGCCTCACATTTCCTCTAACTCCTCAGATCGAGTTTGTTGCTCTATAGACAGTTATCTACAAAGGTATAGAAAAAGAAAAAGTTAATACCACAATCTGGACCTCAAACCAGGACCTATGGATCGTAATTCCTCCAAACAGCTAAGAATGAGGGACAGAAGGGTGGGATGTGGGCAACACAGATGCCAAGTTATGGTAAGTACCTAACTTCTAAACCTTATGTTGTCCATTTTATTCTTCCTCACTCATGGGTTAGAGTCCCCAGCTACGTAACTCTCAAGTAGCCCTCATGGAATCTCAAGTAGCCCTCATGGAAAGATATGCCTGAGCACGGTGGAGCCAAAGAATGCTCTGTTTCTGGATACAATTTCCAATTTATAAGAAGAAACAAATGCATGGGACTTGGGCCAAGTTGCTGCTGCACAGATTTCAGCAATGGAGGTTCTAGCTGAAAAAGCAGACAAAGTGGATATCAACCTAGTAGAATGAGCTTTTGGAGGACGGAGTAGCTGCATGCCTTTCAAGGAATAAATAGTACCAATACAATCAGTAATCCATTTTGCTAGTGTGATTTTTAGATACTTCCTGGCCTAGTCACTTAGGTGAAAAAGATATAAATAGTTGCTCAGATTTTCTATATTTCTTTGTCCTCTGCAGATAGAAATGCAACTGCCTATGAACGTCAAGCAAATGTAACATATATTCACCCTTGTTAGAATGACTGGGAAAGAGGACTGGTAGGTGAATGGACGGATTAATATTAGACTCCATGGCAACTTTAGGCATAAATGTAAGATCCGTTCTTAAACAGACCCTCTCTCAGAAGAAGGTGATAGAAGGTGGTTTACATAAAAGAGCTTTCAGCTCAGACACTCTTTTAGCTGAAGTAATGGCCACAAGAAAAAAATGGTTTTCTAAGCTAGAAACTTCATGTCGCAAGAGTCAGCAGGTTCAAAGGGTTTCTGAGTAAGACCCTGAAGGATAATGGTGAGGTCCGAAGGAGAAGGATCTTTTATTGGAGGTCTAAGTAGGAAAAGCCTTACAGAGTTTGGATGTTGAAAGGGAAGATGAGGAATTAAAATCTTCCCCCACATGAAAATTTGCAATTGCTGCCAGCTGTAACTTTATGGTAGAGAAACTGGCACCATCTTGAAAAAATGAACTCAGAAAAATAAGAATAGCTGACATAGCTGAAAAAGGATCAATATTCTGTTTCAATGCCCAAATTGAAAAACTCTTCCATTTGCTACTATAAACCTTTTTTTTGTGGACAGCTTATCTCCTGGACAGGGGAAGCTAGCCTGGACATTCTTAGGATCACTGGAAGTAGAGAAACAAAGAAGTTAATCATAGGGCTCTGAGATTGGGATGTTCTGAGGGATAGAAATTAGATCCTGACTGGGTTCCAGTATCCATGGGGATATTTGATGTGAGAATGTAAGAAAGGGAACCATACCTAATGAGGCCAGAATGGTGTGATGAGAATCAGAGTGCACTTCAACCTGCTGGCTTTCTGTAGGACTTTCAGAATTAGAGGTATTGTGGGTAAGCATTCAGGAGACCCACAGGCCAACTGTGGACTACAGCATTCCTCGGTGACTCCCCATATGGGGGATCAGAGAGAAGTACTTGCTACACTTGGTGTGCAGGGGAGAGGCAAACAGATTGCAGCAGGTTGGCCCCATCGGCTGAATATTTGGTTTGCTACTGACTGGTTCAGGGACCACTCGTGAGGACTCAAGATAGGTCTGCTTAGTCTGTCCTCCAGTACGCTGGTCTCCCCAGGAATGTGCATTGCAATGAGAAAGCGGTTTGAAGAGATCGCCCATTCCCATACTCTCATGGCCTCTCTGCACAAATGGTACAAATAGGATCCCCCCATTTGCTAATGTACCAGACTACTGACATGTTGTCTTTATGAACTGCTATCGTATCCAGACGGAGACAGTTATGAAAGGCTTGCAAAGTCAGAAGGACTGCTCTCATCTCTAGGATGTTGATGTGCAACTTGGGGTCTGTTGGAGACCATGTGCCGTGGACCAATCTTCCTTGATAATGCCCTCTCCAACCCAACAGGGAAGCATCTGTGGTCAATGTGACCATTGGTGGGGGATGAGAAAAAGGCCTACCCAAGTGTAGGTTGTTTGAGAGAATCCACCATTGGAGGTGATGCTTGCAAATTGGGGTTAGTCTGATAGGAACAGACAGTGGTTGGTACAGAATGTACCACTGATCAGCTAGAGTCCACTGTAACATTTACATGAAGAACCTTGCTAATGGTACTAGAAGTATGGCAGCTAACATAGATCCTAGCGCTCTCAAAATTAGTTTTGTAGGTGGAGTGGGCATATTCTGTAATACTGAACTTGGTGTCTCAGAGATATTACATGTTGTGGCGGCAATGACACTGTTTCTGTGATCGTGTTCAGTTGCATTCCTATGAACTCTATGTTCTGCAAAGAAAGCAATTTTGACTTTCCTAAGTTTATCGTAATTCCCAGATAACGGAAGAATTGTAGCACGTACTGTGTGGCTTGAAAAAGTTGAAGCCTTGTCAGTGCAGTTAGGAGCCAATCATCCAAGTATGGAAGCACCTGGAATCCTTGCATTCTCAGCTGAGCTGCTACCACTGACATGCATTTGGAAAACACCAGGGGGAGCAGTGGTGAGTCCAAAGGGCAGTGCCCTGAATTGGTAATGATTGGCTCCCAGCCAGAAGCACAAATGTCTCCTGGAGCGCTTGTTTATTTTTATATGATAGTAAACTGGAGATCTATGGAACACATCCAATCATTCATGTGTAGCAATGGCAGTATGGACTGAACCGTAACTATGCAGAATTTTTAATTCTTGATAAATAGGTTCATATTGCTCAGATCTAGGATCGGTCGCAAGTCCCCTGTATTTTTTGCCACCAAAAAGAAACACAAATAGGTTTTGCATCCTTGTTGTCCAGTCAGGACCCTATGGATGACTTCTTTTTTTTAGAAATTTCTGAACCTGTTGAATGGCGTTCTGCCTCTGACTGGGTGGCACATCAGGGAGACATTTCCTGGGGTTTGGAGGTGAAAGGGAAAAAAGGGAATACAGTAATCTCAGGAAATTATGTTTAGCACCCAGCTGTGACTTGTTAAATTTGTCCAGGCATCTGGGTGCAATGACAGACTGCCCCCTACTGCCACCAGAGTAGGACAGTTGGGCAACACTTCAGGAGTACTGGTAGGGCCTGCCAGAGAAGGGTTCTCTGAAGCCCTGATTCTGCGGATGCCCTCAACCTCTAGGGTGGCGTCTCCCATTAAATCCCATTCATCTGCCTTTGGAAGATGAATCTTCTTGGGAATCCAGGAAAGGACCTTGAGATTTTCTGAACCACATTTTCTTCCCACTCTGCTGGTTCCTTGAAAATGTCTGTTGAGGGAAAGCAAATTTGATCCCTACAGCAAATGGCTATGCCATTTCCAGCTGCTCAAGAGGTTCCCTCTGTGTGATTAGAGATTAGCCTCACTATGGAATTAGGGATAAAGGAAAAAGTGGTAAATTGAGGAGTTACCTTCTTGAGGCCCTCCTCTGACAAGGACTCTGTCAGAATTGCTAAGTTCTTTATCCAGGTCCCTCTGTAGACTTGTGAAATGTGCCAAGTAATTCAATGCTCTCTGTGTAAAGGTAGCTGAAGCATAAATGTGCTTCATGTGTCTACCCAACGTCCAAGTCTCCTTGTTTGGGGGTGGACAGTGGAGTTCCGTTCTTCTAGCTCCTTCTTGGTGGCTGCTGACACCACAATGGCATCAATGGGGATATCTTTGCTCCAATGCAAAGGATAAGTAAACGGGCTGAGGTACTTATCTGCATGCTTGGGTATGGGCTCCATGGTGTCTGTCTCCTTCCATGCATGGCGGTAAACTAGACCAAGTTCATCTGCTGGTGGGGTCACCCAGGACATAGATGGGCCCATCCTGAAGGCCTCCAGAACACTGACTCCTCAGAAGAAGGGAGTTAGGATGACCATCCACCTGCTTCAGGATTTCTAAAATATCTCCAAAGGAGATTTCATTGGGTGGAGATTGGTGGACCCTTCGCCCTCATCAAAGTCGGTGTCTTCTGTCAAGAACTACAAGGGGGGAGTCCAAGTGCTTCTTCTTGCACTGTTTCTTCCAATGAACCTCCCCCATGGGATGCTCGGGAGAGAGAGAGGAATGGGGAACCCCCTGCAGAGGAAGGCCAGGAGGCTCTCCTGGAGGAGTTGACTACAGGCAGGATGAACTAGCCCAAAGTCTGGATCAGATGGTGACTGGATAGGATCCAGGGTGTGAGGCGACACATCTCTAGCTCTAGAGAAAGTCCTCTCTGTCACCTGAAAGGCAGACAAACCCGGGGACCCCCCCAGATCTGAAGCCGCCCCAGGAGAGAAGGTAGAAGGCACCCTGGATCTGGTGCCTCCAGATAGCGCCAGACCTGAAGTGCCGAGGGCCAAAGGCCCTAGAGAAGAGATGGATCTGACAAACTGAGAGCCAAGACCAACCCCGAGGAGCTGATGCCTATGTCCTGGGTCTGGGACCCACTCTGTTCTGAAAGCATCGGAGCACAGCTGGTCTGGGACACTGACGTAGCTGAGGAAAGATATATCCTCAGCTCCAACAACAGCTCTCTTGGATAAACCATATCCTGGGTTTCCGAAGCTGATGGTCAGATCGGAAGAGGAGTTTGTACTGTAGGAGTTGGAGCTCTCACAGATCCGGTATGGGACGGAGATGGCAGAATCACCAGTGGAATCTGAGCTTTGATGTAACTCTGCTTCATCCTGTCGACATCTGCAGGAGAAAGCTGAAGTCTTGATCATAAGTCTGAGGAATGAGTAGACTTAGCAGGAGAATTACTGGTCCGAGTAGACAGAGCCGGGGATGGTGACTTGCTCTGAACCGGTGTAAGGCTTCAAGACCTCTGATATGAAGACTTTGGATCTGAGGAGGATTTTATGAGAGACAGGGAACTTCAGATCCTAATAATGTCTGATGGATCTGAGAGGATGCTCGGACCCAAACTCTTAGGACCCATGAAAGTTTGGATCCAAGGAATGGTCTTAGTTGGTCCAGGTTCTGTCAGATCCAAGGAACCTGAAGAATGGATATTGGCCGGATGTGAAGCAATCTGATCTGACAACGTCTGCCTCTTTTATGGGACAGATGTAGTAGTCCCCAGGGATGCTGAGGGGAGTATGCTTCTTTGACTCTTTGGACGTCGCAGGTTTTAAGGGGGTTTCAGCCCCAGAAGCTGGTTGAAGACCTATTAAAATTAATTTATTTCTATGGTCTGAAAGGGTGCGGGACTAAAGGCCACACAAATATTACAGTCGGCCTCTAAGTACCCAGGCCTGAGACAGCAGATGCACCTCTTGTGGACATCTGTATTGGGAGCCATAACTAAGCTACTTACACACAGGGTTACCACTCACACAAACACACAATCACTGTCAGGCACACAGATGAAACCAAACGAAATATATCAGGAATGTTTTTTTTTTTTTTTTTTTTTTTTTTTACGACAGAAAAGGGGAAAGGGGAAGGAATGGCCAATGGTCAGACTAATGGTATATGGGGGAGGGGTGAAACCCTAATGCATGCGATCAACTAAATACTTAGGTTTAGTTGTGAGAGATAAAGAAAATAAGAAAATACTATGAAAAAGGAGTTTAACAAAGTTCAAAGAATACAGAAAAAAAGGTAAAATGCACTTATCTGCACTCAGGACAGAGAAATCACATCTGTGCTGGATGGCAGCAAACAAGATCTGAGGAATTACAGGAAATTTGAGGCATCATGGGAGAGGGAGGAGTTCGAGTCTCGGATCATAAGTCTTGTGAAGTGTCTGAATTGGATCAGATATCAGATCTCTTAAGACCCATCGGTGAGGAAGAATGAAATGTACAACATCAGATCATAGCATAGAGTTTAACACAAGTTTTAGCGCTGTTAACCCTAAATTTAGCATAGGTAATGTCTGTGGGTGTAATCATCAATTCTGGAGGAATAAATTTCCTTTCTGGAAAAGTATATAGTTTTGTGTGACTGCTCTGAGTCAAAAGGGTTTGGGGTTTTTGAAAATGTATTTAGTTTTTTTGTTTGTTTGTTTTTAAGTGTTTTTACTGTAGCAAAAAGTCTGGGAAACGTGATATGGGATGAAATACAGATGAGAGGAAGTGACTACATGCAAGATCAGCCTTACAAACAATATGTCCATGTGAGCTGAGAAATGGGCACAAATACTCAAATGATCTGTTATATCCACCCAGATCTATAATAGCTCTCTTTCTGCAAGCTCCCAACACCGCATGACCCTGCTTCTTGGTTTCAGACGTTACAACTCTCTCTCCCCCCATTTTAAAGAATCAACTTCCTATTTGTAATTCCATCCCGTGCTTATGGCTCACCTTAAACTAGCAGCCAAATGTCAATGCCAGCCTCCTGACAATATTACCTACAACTTGTAAGTCTTTCTACCTATTACTACATGCCTGACTCCTCATTGTACATATTTGTAAACAGCTGTATATATCTATTATTCTGCTTACAATCACTTCTATGCTTATAAAATATTTCACTGTCACTTGTATTTGGCTACTAGGCTTTTTCTTCCATTGTTTTTGTAGCTGAATGGTTTTACAATGTTTTACAATTTGCTATGGGCACAGACTGAAACTGGTCAATTGTGATCAGTCCTCTACCCCAGTTACTTATTTCAAATAAATACATGTATATGGGAGTAATAGCTTTTTCATCAAAATGGTTGTTCTCTTAATGTTAATATGGCATTTAAATGGTCTTACAAGTATAGAAAAAGGCAAACAATACTGAATTATATTAAGAAACGTAAAGAGCAAATATTAGTGTTTTAGGAGATGCATTTCGGTAGAAATTAGTATATAAATTTGACAATTTCATGATGGACATTCAGCACAGTATCAGGTAAAAAGGAAAGGGGGAGTAATAATACTGAATGTGAAAAGGGTTCCAACAGTAATGACATTGAAAAAAAAAAACAATAATGGGAGATTTGTAGTGGCAAGGGGTTATTGGTGG
Organism: Protopterus annectens; assembly: GCF_019279795.1. NCBI lineage: Eukaryota > Metazoa > Chordata > Ceratodontiformes > Protopteridae > Protopterus > Protopterus annectens. The sequence continues at coordinate 1,301,567,543 of NC_056733.1, forward strand.
GGGAAAAGGTTTATACTACCATATAATTATATTCTACCTAAAAGTACTATTAAGGTTCATAGGTTCGTACTAGGCTATCTGCCCTAGGGCATTTATAAGCCTAGCCAGAGTGTATGTGGCTTACACCACCCCTTAGGATGAGAATAATATGCCCTTTTAGGGTTTAGTTTACTATGCCTCTGTCTAGTAGTGACACAGAGATGACCCCCGGGGTAAACCTACGATCTCCCATCCACTCGTCGAGATCTCTCTTGAATAGAGTCAGTGAGGGGCTCTGCCTACATGGACTGGGATTCTGTTCCAGAGTATAGGGAGCCTCTGGGTTATGAATCTGTCCCTCCAGCACGTTCTATTTATTTCTGTGTTGAGGTTTAAGTCACTTGTTCTCGTGGCTCTGATGGATTTGGATTTTCTGAGGTGGAGCATGTCCATTAATTCAGGATTGGACATGGCCTTGTACGTCAGGCACAGATCACCTCTAAGTAGGCGGTATGCGACTGAATAGAGCTGGAGTTTTTTCAGTCGGGCAGCATATGACATATGTTTAAGACCCTTTATCCTCTTGGTGAGGAACTTTTGGGGTCTTTCCAACTGCTGCAGGTGTCGGGTGAGATACATCCCAAACGGGGCATTGTACTCAATCATTGGCCTGATAAGAGAAGAGTACAGGGGCACAATGACCTCTCTTGATCTAGATGTGAAACCCTTCATGATAAGGTGGGCAATATAGAAGGTCTTCCTAACCACTTTGACAATGTGAGTGTCAAAAGAGAGGTTACTATCAACCTGGGTCCCTAGGTCCCTGATTACCTCTTCTGTACTTAATGGATTACCGCCTATGTGGTAATTTGTCGGTACCTTGTTTTCCCCAAAGGGTATGACTATACATTTTTTGGCGTTCAGCTTAAGGCCATGGCTCTGGCACCAATTATCCGTTTCTATGAGGCCTCTCTGAAGGATGTTTGTGTCCGCTGGAGTATCAATTATGGCGCCCAGTTTGCAGTCATCTGCGAACTTTGTCAGCCACAATCCTCCTATGTTTCCCTGTACCTCGGAAAAATAAATGCCGAACAAGAGGGGTCCCAGGACTGAGCCCTGTGGGACACCGCTTGTGACTGGCTTAGAGTCTGACATAGCTCCAGCAACTCTGACCCTGTGGGTTCTGTCCTTGAGCCAGTTTGCAACCCATCTTGTGACATATGGGTTTACATTTAAGCTGGTGAGTTTGTCTATGATGCCCGAGTGGGGTATTGTGTCAAAGGCTTTTGCAAGGTCAAGGTAGGCTGTGTGAACTGCCTTACCCTCATCAATGGCCTTAGTGACTGTTTCAAAAAAGTCGACCAAGTTCAAAAGGCAGGATCTGCCCTTGACAAAGCCAAATTGGGTAGGATCCAATGTCTGTAGGTCCCCAATGTCTTTGTTTATGAGTTCCATAATGATCCTCTCCATAGCTTTGCAGACCAGGCTCGTCAAGCTTATGGGCGGTAATTTCCAGGGTCCGTAGAAGCACAGCCTTTGTGAAGTGGGACCACTGTTGCCGTACGCCACTCTTTGGGTACGTATCCTGTAGTAAGGCTAAGATTTTATTCTTATAATTATTGAGCTGTTATGGCCTCAGACCAATGTACACTACTCTATACTGTACAACCGGTGGGCTAAAACACATTTTGAAGACCCACCTAACCCCTACCCTGGAATAACACCACCACTCCCCTTTCACAACCCCACCCAAGCCCACTCAAGAAATGCTTCCCCTGCAATATGCTTGTGCATCCAGGAAAACTAGACTACAATAATTGCTTAAAAGAATTCTAGCAAATAAAAAGATTGAGAAATAAAACCTGTAGGAGGGAGCATTACTAAACATGCAGATAAGCTGCATCCGGCATACTAGAATCAGTTTCAAAGCGTTCATGTCACCGAATCCAACTGTAAGCAAATCAGTTAAACCATCATGGTACAAAAGAGACTTTTGGCAGAAATAATACGCTTTCAGCATTTCTGAAGAAGTACAAGGGTACATTTTGTAGGGAAGAAGTGAAGTGGGTAGCAAGAGCTCAAATAATTTGCATATTGTTCTTCAAGATACCATTACTAGGTTAAACTAGATATAAGTTACATTTCACAGGAGCATATACATTTAGTTAAAGCTCTAATTTAACAACTATATCAGATCATGCACCAATAAAAAAGTAAAATAAAGATGTAGGATAATGACATGAAAAAGGGATGCTGTCACTTTCCTAACTATCTGTAAGAAAAAGTCGAATTTAAAGAATGGGTAGCAGACATGGTTTGATAGTCATTAAGGAAGGTGGAAAATACTTCAAAAAGGATAACTAGTGAGAGAGGGCCGGTGTTAGCATTTTGGGGGGCCCCCAGAAAATGTCAAGTTCGGGGGCTCCCCTAAGCACTTTCGTCAAAGTATCACCCTGTCCTCGCCACCCCCCCCCCCCCACAAAAGCAGCCTTTTTGTTCATGCTGCAAACTTTTAGTAGTAGTATGTACAGACTAACCTGTAGCTACAATGCTCTTACAGTACAAAAGGCCTATGTACCACACTGTGTTTACCCATCTCACAGAGAGACGTTCACAGTTACTGGCATTTTAGTTACAACTATGATACATAATAGCAACTCTATGTATAGGTCTGGACTTAGGTGAAATGCTGTCTATATGGTTTGAAGTGCATTTTCTTTTTTTTTCTTTTTACATAATCTTTTTATCCAATGATGTTTTGAACAAAAATTATGATTAAGGAAAGAAATTCACTTTTGCTGTTCAGCTTAAGCTTTCTTTGCATCCTTTCAGCACACCTTTTCTGACCAAGGCAACACAGTAATAACCATTTAGGAAACAATTCAGATAAGCCAGGGTCCACGAAGCCATAGGGATATAGGTGTTCTGGGATGCATTTTAGAGCACTTTCCCACCTTTTAATTCATAACATGCCTCATCACTCCTCAACACAAACTGTCAAAGGCAGCTACCTATATACATGCCTGAAGTGTGATTGTGAGGAAAGTGAAAAGAATAACAATTACAGTAATGTGTTCAACTTTGCTGCTCCTAGGCAGTACACACTGCCCCTACAAAAGCCATAGTAACCTTCACTGTACATCTCTGTGGTCTGTGAGAAAAGTAATACAAATAATGATCATCCTGTCCTCACCCCAAGCAAAAGCTGTAATTACCTCATGTACAGACAACTACAGTTAGACTGTACTGAAAATTGAAGAAGTAACCTCCCCTAACCTACTGCAGCTTTCTGTGCACCTACATCTGAGCAGGGTTGGTTTTGGAATGGGTACAGTTGAGAGCAAAAGCAATTATCAGCTTTATCCTAACAGGGTCAGCCCTATTTAGGTTAATGACCATAATCAGAAAATGAATAACTTTTTTCACAGTTTTTCCCAAACCAGCAACAGCTTTTGTGGGGAACTCACACAGTCAAGGGTGACTAAGGGAGGCCCTTGTATCAATTTATACAGTCTAGGGAGTGAGGGCCACCAGTCTCCTTGAAGACTGAAGTGTTGGAATGTTCTGTGATATATTTTACGCATTACTTTATTTTTCACTGACACCCAGAAGAATAATGTATGTGTCCTGGCATTATTAGTTGTATACAGAGATAAAAATCAGTAATACTTTTACAAATGCACACAAACGCTATAGCAACACTAGTTTTGTACTTATTTCAGCAAATAGCAATACATTATGCAACACTGGTACTGCCACACCAGATCAGTGACTGCTGTTTTAGTTGTCAAACAGCAGCAGGGGAAAGTCACTTCCATTTACCTCAGTGAGGAGTAAAGCATACCTGTCACTGTCTCTGATTTCACAGAGCTTCCCTTATTTTGCTCATAATTTTGCTCTGTCCTTCATAAAAATATTGATTTGCTAATGAATCATTCAGGAATACATACAGTCAATAATTCCAGGCATCAGAGGTTTATACCTCTTATTGTCCAAAAAAATGCATGTTGATGCAAAAGGTGTTATTCTAATAACTTTTTAAGTGAATTAGAGTAATATTTAAAATGTGTTCCTGATTTTGAGCCTTTATTCGCTATTATTTTTGGAACTGTGCTGAATTCTTCTGCAAAGGAGTTGAGAGTTGTAGTATTTGGTGTTCTACCAGTGTTTATAAAACTCCCTGAAAGAAAAAAAAATCCCTGAAGATCGGAAACATCAGCTCTTCTTAAAATACAAGGTTTGCATTCAAATATGTCACTCCAGCCTGCTGATCTCTCTCTATTGCTTACCTTGCTTATTTTCATTATCAGCTTTATCCTAACATGGTCATACCACAGCCCTGTTCAGGTTAAAGAGCATAATCAAGAAATTAATACATTTTTCCTAATTTTTCCTATCCATCGGCTGCTTTTATGGCAAAGAAAGAGCGAAGAAATGATACGAGAAAGAAATAAAATAAACTAAATAGATGGACTGAAAAAAGACTGAAGTAGTGCAGAAGAGGGGGAATCTGACATAGCAACAATAAAGTAATAAAGGGAAAATAAAGGAGTATTTGGGTTATATGTAAAAGTTTAGAAAGGTTGCCCATAAGCATCTGTTTTTCCATAACAACTCTATAGAGTGCAAAATTTTTAGCTCAATGATTTAGACATCAGAAACTAGAAAGAGTTGTGGCCAAACATAAGAAGCCTACAACAAAAAATACCCAGATAAATAGAGATACAGAGATATTTTAGAAAATGTGTGTACTTACATAGTCTCATATGCAAAGCCACGGGAAAAAATATCATGGAAATGATCAGTAATGACACAGGAAACCTCCGGGCACTGGACCCAACTCAATCTGGTTTCATCAAGGGCAGGTCATACATACTCAACCTGATGGACTTTTTTGAAAAGGTCATTAAAGCAACTGATGAGGGCAAAATGGTTCCCGCTACCTACCTTGGACTGGCCAAGGCATCTGACACAATATCCCACTCTGGAATTGTTGACAAACTCAAAAGTATACGTACAAACACTTATGTTACCCGGTGGATGGCCAGCTGGCTCACAGACAGGACCCAGGAAGTTAGAACTGGGGAGTTCATCTCTACAGAGAGACCAATCACAAGTAGAGTTTCTCAGGGATTGGTCCTGGGACTGCTCCTTTTTGGCATTTACTTCTCTGAAGTCAAGGCCAATGTCAATGTGCTTCTGGCTGACCAAATATACAGATGATTGCTAATTAGGAGCTGTCACTGACACAAATATTCTCCAGGAAGGGCTGACAGACAAATAACTGGTACCAAAAACAAGTGAAGAAAAAAAAAAGAAGCACAAGTCACCTGGAAACAAGAAAACAATCTTCGGTAAAAAAAGCTGAATTCAAAATCTTCTTTATCAAAAAATACATACTCGAACAAATCCTTTTCAAACACACATTTTTAATCACTTCATCATCTATAAAAAATACCAATTTTTTGCAGCACTGGTTTAATGGGGTTTAACACATCATTCATCGGGTAAGACAGGTGGTCTTAAGATCCTGAATCCGATTTCAAGAATATTTCATGCAGCTCTGTAATGCCCTGTGTTCTATGCCCCCTGTCACTAACTGTAATGTTTACTATAAATGTGTGTCTTAAAAGTGTGTAGTCATGTCTATATACAAGTTCTATCTTACTGCATTGCTCTCCTGTTATCTATATATGTTGCTCTGTATGTTACTGAAATGTTACATATTTAACAAAATTACATCATCATCACATTCACATTCATTCACATTATTACATTCACCATATACACACTCCACACTGTACTTCCCTCCCTTGGGTGTCTCATTTCAGGATGTCAGGATTCAATTGTCATGTGTGATTCATTGACATACTTGCAAGCCATATACCCACACCTTTTACATGTACTTACAGTGTCCCCACCTTGATGTCAGTATGTTTCTCTTACAAATCTAAACTCTAACTCATCCTTTCCTTCATTATATTCCTTCTATGGAACTAACATGACAGCTTCAACCCATCTTAAAAGGCCAATGTCACTCGTTAATATGTTCCAATTATTTTGGACTATCCTACATATACATATGATATTGCTAAAGCATCAAAGAAGTGTGGATTCATCATGAGTGAGTGTAGCTTCTTCATGCAGTGTCTGTCCTTCTATCTCTATCCATGGTCTGTTATGTGTCTGTCTATATTATTTATTCTTGTATTATACCATATCCCTCCTGTCCCTCCTGTAATGTAAAATGTTTGCCCAATTTGGATAGTTGGATCTCAACACACATCTTTCACAGAACACACCCTAGATATCCCACCCACTTGGCTCTTAACAATATTGGGAGAAATATATAGGGTGCATACTGTCATATAGATACACAGTGTTACGCCAACATGTCAGAGCCATGAACTAGAACTAAAACTAAATGCTAAGAAATGCATATTAGTATCATTCTGGAAGACATCCACCTATGGTAACTATCATACTGACTACACACCCTTAAGTGTTGACCCAGTAGTCAGGGACTTCAGGACACCCATAGACAGTGATCTAGCCTTTGACCATCACATGTCTAGAACAGTGAGGAAATCATTCCATGTTGTGCAAATTATAAACAAAGGTATGGCATCTAGATCTAAGCAAGTCTTTGTTCACACTGTATCTGGCATTCATCAGACCTGTTATAGAGTACAATGCCCTCTTTGGTATGTACATTACCAGGCATATCCAACAACTGGAACGTCCACAGAGGTCCCTCAGTAAAAGAATACAGGACATAAGTAGCATGTCCAACACAGACCATCTCAAGGGCCTATCCCTGTGTTCTCTCTCCTACTAGCTCTTGAGGGGAGAGCTATGCCTAGCATACAAGACATTGTCAGACCTCACTCTGATGGACCTCTTGGGTATCCACAAAACAAACAGCACCAGAATTACCCATTCTAAAGACTTAAACCTTGCCTGTGATATAAACAGAACCTGCTGGAGAGACAGGTATGTGACCCAGAGACTTCTCCTTCCTTGGAACAGGCTGCCCATCCATATAAAACAGAGTTCCTCCCTAACCCAATTCAATTGTAACTTGTACAACTGTACAAGAGAACAGGAAATTCATCCCTGGTTTGGCACTTATTTCTCAAATGGACAAAGGCAGCCTGTAAATGAGTCATCTCTCAGGCCCCTGCTTGTAAATGTTTCAACTCCTAAGCAAGCCACTGCTTACACTTATCAAGGGTACCAGAACTTGCCAGATATCTGAGATGCATTGCTAGGCTTAAAAGAAAAGATACAGACTTCGATGAAGGTGAAGGGTCCCCACGGTCCCCTCCTGAAGATGTCTCATTTGGAGACATCCTTGAAATCCTAAGGCTGACAGGTGGCTGGAGGCACAGCAACCCTTTGTCTGAGGAGTCTGTACTCCTGGAGGCTTTTGGTACTGGCCCATCTACTTCCTGGGTGACTCTGTCCACTGACAAGCTCATTGAATTGATCTCTCAGCAGCCGTGGAAGGATCCTGACACTACTGAATCTACACCTCGGAAAAAACACAAAATTATGGCACCACCTGTGGACAAACAGTTTTGGGGAAAAGGAGTTCCTGTTGATGCCATGGGCATGGCGTCGGCCACTAAAAAGGAACTTGCCAAGAAGCTTTCCACTGTTCATCCCCCTGACAGGGAGTCTCGGGCGATGGACAGGTTTGGGAAGCGTGTGTATGCTTCAGTGACCTTTGCCCTAAGGTCTCCGAACTATTTGGCACATTTCACAAGGTTATAAAGGAATTTGATTAAGCAGCTCTAAAATACCTTCTCAACACCTGTTCTTGAAGAAGTACAATCATGCGTGACTTCTCAGTTGGCTACCCTGCAATCTATTTCCAATTTTTCCATGAGGCTCATTTTGCATGTAGCCAAAGGAACCTTAAGGGCAGTGGGTTCAGGCATTTCTATGAAGAGGCATGCCTGGAGGTGCTTATGTGATTTTGCGGAGCCCTTCAAGTCTTTGTTCATCAATGCTCCCTTTAACAGCACATCTTTGTTTGACCCCAAAGCGAAGGACGCATTATTCAGGTGTGGGAAGGAAGGAAAGACCCTCTCTGCTGTGGGTGGACATTTTTCAACCTCTCAAAGATCCTTTTCTAGGAATAAAGGAGGTGGTCAAAAGATGTGGTTTGAGAAATTCCAGGGACCTTTCCAGGACACAAGTGGAGGAAGTTCCCCCCAGAGGTGGGGGGGGGGATCTAATGGTAGATGCCGTCCCTGAGGAAGAGGTGGCCCATAAACCAGGGGTCTGGAGATTCTTTCTCTGACGGATTTTTCCAGCATTCCTGAAACCAGGCCCAACTGCCCTCCTTGGAGGCAACTGGGGTTGACTATCTCTGCACCAGACAGCCTGGCTAAAAATATCTGATACTTGGGTGCAGAGGATTTCTTCCAGAGGTTATACAATACCCTTTTTCCTTCCTCCTCCTATTTCAAGAAAAATCCATGATGTTACACCCAGTCAAAGGAAACAAGCAGCAATTCAGGTACAAAAGCTGCTAGAAAAAAGAGCCATTCAAGAGGTCCCACCAGACCAGTTAGAATCCGGAATTTACTCAAGATTATTTTTATTGCCAAAGAAAAAAGGGGACTGGAGACCAGTTTGGGATCTCAGCAACTTAAAGTCAGTTTGACTCACCAAGTTCCAGATGGTCATGGTTCAGTCCATTCTCCCTTTTCTGGGCCAGGAAGACTGGATGTGCTCGATAGACCTTCAGGATGCATACTATCACATAAAGATGAATAGGCGATCCAGAAGTTTTTTACACTTCCGGCTGGGAGATAGTCATTACCAGTTCAGAGTTCTGCCCTTTGGTCTCAACACAGCCCCCAACGTGTTTACCAAATATATGGCAGTAGTAGCACCACACTTCTGACTACAAGGATTCCAGGTGTTTCCATATCTAGATGACTGCCTCATTACCGCCCTGACCAGGCATCAATTAATAAAGGCAAAAGATCAGGTACTCCAGACATGTTCTCATCTGGGGATAACCATAACCTACGAAAAGTCTCAACTCGAACCAACTCAAAATTTGGAATTTATAGGAGCACTGTTCAAAACAAAGTCAATAATAACCTCACTACCTCTGACAAGGGTTCAGACTATAAGATCAAAGGTCAGACAATCTGCAGTAACAAGATTTCAGTCCACTCAGTCCTTAAAGCTCTATGATCAATGTCAATGGCAATGACATTAGTACCTTTAGCCAGACTTTACATGAGGATTCTACAGTGGATGCTAGCAACACAATGGTCGATACTTTACCAACCCATGTCAACTTCAATATGAGTCACCTACAAATGCAACAGGGTTCTCAAGTGGTGAATTCAATCAGACAAGGTTCTACAAGGTTGTCCGTTCATTTCCCCTCAGCCCAAGGCCATAGTGACCATGATTTTGGGGGTGGGGGTGGGCATTTTCTGGGGAAAACAGTCCAAGGCACTTAGTCCCGACTGGAGACCAATTTGCACATCAATATTCTAGAGATGAGGGCAGTGCTGTTAGCATTGCAAGCATTTCAGGATGCCCTTCCTCCAGGAACACAGCAATTCAGATGGACAACATGTCGGTATTTTGGTACATCAACAAACAAGGAGGAACCAAATCTTACCCACTATGTTCCTATTAGGAGGATAAAACTTCAACATTTGTAGATGTATATAGTTTTGTGTATGTTAGTGTATGTTAGTATTAAGTTAACAGGTTTTAGGGGGTGTATTGAGGATGTATTTTTTTTGTTTGAAGGCTTTCAATAAAGCAAAAAGTTTTGTAACGTGACATACGCTCAGTTGGATATGACAATAAACAACCTATGAACCTATATACCTATGAACCTATGAATTGTATAAAAGATAAACCTGCCAAGCATTACTGCATGCATGTAACACAAAAGCTGGAACTAGATGCTTACAAAAAAAGCTGTAACACATAAAATGTGGGAATAATAACTTTTTAACATAGTGACACTTTCTATATTATCCTTAAATGTTAATGGTGTGACACCCATGCACTGGCCCAGTAATCAAGGAGCCTCAATCCTCACCACCAACACCAGTAAGGGACATGGACATTGGGAGGATAACAAATACACACACAGTAAAATACAATTTCCCTTAAAAGCATACATTGATCATAGTCAGTCTGGGGCTGGTTTCTCCCTTTCTCTCCAGATCCCCAATAAGACTCCCCACTGGCACAGCTATAGGGTTCAGATCTCAGCCGAGTGGTCAAGCAAAAACCTCCAGCAAACTCTGTGTCCAACCAGTGCTTCGTGTCCCTGCTCAAGTAGCTGACACACACATACTTTGAGATTTGAGTTATATACAAACACACAGACACTCATGGGGAAGGTTGGCACAGGTTCACTAGCTATGCCCCCTTCTGCCCAGACCATAAGATAGTACCAACTGCCATCAACCACCCTTATCAGCTACTATAAAAGCCCTTACCAAAGGGTGTTTAGTTCTATTTTGCAATGCTACTATTATCCAAATGGTAAGTGTGACCAGAACTTTTTTAAGGCTATATAGGAGTGGCCTATACAGTATCACCAAATACATGCAAGTACGCTAAGTGCTTAAACTATCTCTACACAAAACAGCCACAGTTAAAAGGTTTAAATATATTTAATAATAAAAACACAGGACAATACTTATTAACTCTGCACAGTGACAACAGAGAGTTCACAATTCACAGGAAATACTTTAAAATAACATAGCAGGACAGTCTCACATAAATACAGAAAACATCTACACTAATCTTGCTATATTCCTATCTATCTCTAAGAGAAATACTAAGAGCCAAGTCTTACTTATAGATCAAGGCAAGTGCTGGTGAGTTGTTGTCAGATTCAGAACAAAATACAAAATGTACGCACTTTCTCTCTGAGATAGTTCTTAAATTAATAAAACACATCACTGCTGGGTTAGCTAGATGACATCACTATTTGAAACTTGCATCTAGTTCCCAGACTAAACAGATACCAACACAATTTAACATGTCTCTGTCAAAATTACTTATCTCTCAGATGTACAGCTGCTAGGAAATCACACAGCAATACAAAAACACTGTACATGTGAAACCTAGTAATTTTCTCTGTCTTAAGACAACAGGAAGAAACTCCTAGCCTAGACATCCTGTCTCTTAACTTGAGAACACACAGTCGTAAAATTCTTTACTTATTTTCTGAGTCTGCAAGTTAACTCTGTATGTCTCAATTTCTACCATGAAAATGTACATTTGCATTGACATATAGTTTATACACATTTCTGCTGTCTTACAGCAGGGTACACTGTGGTTACAATCTTGAAGCTCAGCATATAACGCAGTTTTCTTACATTTGTAAAACAAGCCTGTGGATCACATTAATATTTACAATGACATAGAATTATTTACAAAATTCTTTCTAGCTGGGCTGGCAGCCTTCACAATTCTTCCCCACAGAGAACTCAAGCTAGTTTTTCAAGTGACCCTTGAGAAACATTGCTTGAGAGGGTTGAGTCTATCTGGGTATACCTTACCCCATTCCCTGTCTTGAGAGCCCATCTGCATTAGCATTGCTAACCCCACTGAAGTGCTGGAATGTCATAGCATATGCTTGCAACCTTAGGCTCCACTTTAGCAACTTGGCATTTTGCTGGCTGGCTCGATGTAACCATGTTAGGGGATTGCGATCTGTAACAACAGTGAATTTCCTTCCATAAAGATAAGGCTGAAGGTTCTGCAGTGCCCACACTATAGCTAGACATTCCTTTTCTGCAGCTGCATAGCATTCTTCTCTGGGTTGAAGCCTACGACTGAGATAAACCACTGGGTGCTCTTCTCCCTCTGAAGAAATATGGCTAAGTACAGCCCCCACCCCATGGTTTGAAGCATCCACCTGCACAACAAATTCTTTGCTGTAATCTGGACTGGCTAACACAGGGGGTCCTGCCAAACCTTCTTTAAGCTTCTGCAATGCCTGCTCGCATGCTGTGGTCCACACTACCTTATCTGGCCTGTTTTTCCTCATCAGTTCTGTGAGAGGAGCAGCTAAGGTACTATAAATGGGGATGAACTTTCTGTAGTACCCTGCTATCCCTAAGAATGCCCTCACCTGCTTTTTGGTAACATGTGCAGGCCATGCCTGAATGGCTTCCACTTTGGCAGGTTCTGGCCTGATCTTGCCACTCCACACTCCATGTCCCAGGTGCGAGACCTCTGCCATACCCACCTGACATTTGCTGGGCTTAATGGTCAAAATTACCCTCTGTAGTCTACCCAGCACCTCCATGACATGCTGAAGGTGCTCTTGCCAGGAATGGCTGTAAATGGCATCATCATCTAGGTAAGAAGCAAGGGCAAAATCTCCTGCTCCTGCTAGGATATGATGTACCAACCTCTGGAAAGTCGCTGGGGCATTTTTCATCTCAAAGGGCATCTTTCTGAATTCATACAAGCCAAAATGAGACACAAAGGCTGACCTCTCTCTAGCACTGGGAGTCAAGGGCACCTACCAGTAACCCTTGAAAAGATCAATGGTGATAAGATACTTAGTCCCACCAAGCTACTCTAGGGCTTCATCTGTCCTAGGCATGGGATAAGCATCTGACTCTATGTGACTATATAATTTCATGTAGTCCACACAGAACCCGGTGCTGCCATCCTTCTTTGGCACCACCACCACTGGGGAGTCCCAGGGACTGTTGGACATCTGAATTACCCCTAGTTCCAACATTTCCAGCTTTAACATGGAGTAAGGGGGTCAGGAACCGTACTCAGAGCCTTCGGCCAACATCATACTGTTTACATACCCTCTCAAACATATGAATGAAACTATCAAAATGATCCCCCCTCTGTAAACTATGGAAGAAATTTACTGACCTTTGCTGCTTCTGGGGTTTGTTTACTCCCTTCCGCATTACCTCCATGACTCTGGCGAAGAGTCAGCATCTCCTTTTCATGTTGCCTCTGCCTCTCCTTCTCCTCAGCTTCTCTTTCCAAACCTTTGCCCTCCAATTCAAGTCTCTTTAGCTCCAGATGGATTTTTAAGTCCTCTGTAGAAAGGACTACTGTCCATTCTCTGAGAGTTGTACATGTCTGTGGCCAGTCTGATCATCCTCCTGGTTGCTACTCTTGGCTGCAACTATGACTAAAACTGCAATCATGTCTACTTTAGTCAGGTTTCCATGCCCCAGTCCTTTAGCCTGGCACATCTCAGCCAACTGGCTCCTTGTCAGCTTACCATACTCCTCTGCTGACATGCTAGTCTGCTCTCCCTGACTAACTAAGCTGACAAAAGAAATAAAGCAATTGTGATGTGAACTCTGAATGTTCATTGCGTGGCTGATTTAGAGTATAAAAACACCTTCAGTGATCACTGTACACAAGCTACAGGAATTCACTATCCACACCAATTAATATGTGATGTGGCTAGCTCACCACTATAAACCAATTAATATTTGATGTGGATATCCCACCATTGCCAAACAATTAATATGCGACGCCCATGCACTGGCCCAGTAATCAAGGAGCCTCAATTCTCACCAATAACACCAGTAAGGACGTGCACATTGGGAGGATAACAAGTACACACACAGTAAAGTACAATTTCCCTTAAGAGCACACAGAGATCAAAGTTAGTCTGGGGCTGGTTTCTCCCTTTCTCTCCAGATCCCCAGTAAGACTCCCCACTGGCACAACTATATATATTAAAAAATGTAATGTGTAAATATCTATGCTACAGGAGGCACATTTGAAAAGAAATGAACATGTGAATTTGATAAAGAAAGGCTTTCAGGACAGTTATTTGGCAGAATATTGGTACAAAGGAAAAGAGGAGTACTTGTATTAACTGCAAGAGGAGCTCCAATAATGACAGAAGGGGATAAAAAAGACAATAACGGTAGATTTGTAGTACTAAGGGGCTACTGGCAAGGGAGGAGAATTACACTGGCGTGTATTTATATTCCACCTAAAACTGCTATAATGGAGCTTAAGAAAATTCTGGGAGAAATAATCAGCTTTCAGCAGGGAATATTACTTACAGGTGGGGACTGGAATTTGACTTGCAGCAATGAAGATGTGTCTAGGGGCCCATAAGGGAAAATATAACAAATGAGGGTAGATTTTTGAAGACATTTATGAAAATATTTGGCATGGAAGATGTGACTTAAGTGGAGTGAGTTTACATATTATTCCCCAAAATGCAAAAACTAGGCTAGGCTAGATTAAACTTAAATTGCACAGGAACATATGCATTTAATTGAAAGTTTTGATATGCATTACATAACTATTTTCAAATCACATGCCAATAATAATTAAAATAAAAATTAATGAAATGAAAGTAAGACACTGGCACTTTCCCACCTATCTGCTGAAAAGAGAGGAATTTAAGAAATAGGTAGTGAAAATTATTTGGGAGCTATTAGGGAAGATAGAAATTTCTTCTGAAAGTATAACTAGGGAGTAGGATAACATTAAAGTAGATTTTAAAAATAGGGTGGAAATAAAAGAAAGAGATATGATTTAGAAATAAAAAAGAATAATTTAGAAGGACTGACACATGTTAAAGTATTGCAGAATAGGGGGAAATCTCACAGAACAAGAGGAGGAGCAATTGCAGAATGCAAAACGAAAAAGGAGATTACCTCAATAATATGCATGGGTTTAGAAAAATAGCTATTAGGCAAATGTTTTTTGATAACTCCAGAGCACAAAACTGTTCAGCACAATGATTCATGCAACACGAAGTAGAATGGGTTGTAACCAAGCTTAGGGAGCTTATAACAAGGAAAATAACAACAGATCCTGTAGAGATACTAGAAATATTTTGGAAATATTATGAATGTCTGTATAAAGCAGAGAAGTACAGAAATCAAGAAAAGTTACAAATGGAAATGTTTATGGAAGAATTAAATATGCCAAGGTTAGAGGTGGATGGGACTTAATTACTACCAGTTAGGATAGGAGGAGATGACATAAAAATGGTGATGTAAAAAATTCCCCAGGAATAGCTGGTATTCTTGTGGACATTTGGAAGCTAGAAGAGAAAAAAACTGACAAAGATCTGGAAGGTTTTGTTTAACAATATTTTAAGAGGAGAAGAAGCACCAACAACCTGGAAGAAAGCAGTGGTGGCTGTAATACCTAAAGAGCATAAAGACCCATCAGATCCAGCTTCATCCATGCCCATTTCAATCCCAAACCATGATTATAAAGTGTTTATGTCTATAATGGCTAAAAGAATGGTAAAGATGATGCCAAAATTGATAAGATGTGGATCAATGTGGTTTTGCAGAGGTGAGGCAAACATTTCAGAGGAAAGCAGAATGTAAGAAAATACCACTATTGTTAGTGGGACTTGATGCAGGGAAATCATTTGACACAGTAAGTTGTGAATTTATATGCAGGGCAATGGAAGCATTTGAATTCCCTGGTAAAATTATAAGGTTGATTAGAAGGATATATGAGGGATTGGAGGCAAAAATTAAAGTGGATGGACTCCTCTCTGATAATTTTAGTCTGAGCCGAGGAACTAGGCAGGGGTGTCTTCTTTCCCGTTTGCTATAGAAAAAACAAAAATATGTGCTAACCGGTAAATCCAGGTTCCAAAAAAATGCAATACAACTAAAAAACAAATAGAACACTGGAACCACAGATGTAAATAAAGCTAAACACTGTAAAACTTTAATAATCCTAGTTAAAAACTTTCGCCAAATGGCTTCTTCAGGCAAGAATAGTGTTGTTAAAAATGCATCACATTTTAATTCATTGATTAGTGCGGTTTATCTTCATAAGGTTGAGATTTCTTTCTGCAACACTCTAAACTCCGAAAATACAATTGCAAGATTTCCAAATGTCGAAAAAAATAATTGCGAATTCAAATGTCCGAGTGCCAGTGTGCATTCTCTCATGTGAATTAGGCATTCTAGAACATATACCTCATCCCTCACTGTAGTACAATCTCGGAGTCAGTATATTAATTAGCAGGGGGGCTTACCCCCCCTGCATATCGGTGTTTGGAGACATCCAGAAATGTTGGGTGTTTCGAACACATTTAGCATTCCCAGAATGTCAATATCGTTGTGTAGCACATTCACTGTTTTAAGGACTCCAAAGTGCAGTTTCCAACCTTTTGAGTCAGATATTTGACAGGTTGCATATTTTATTTGCAACCTTGTAAAAGTAAACTGATTAGTGCACCTGTTGCCGAAGTCTACGTAATGAAGGTTTTAAAGTGAAAGCCTCCTTTAGACTTGGTGCAATATGTGCACCAAATCTAAGTATCCACTTCATTTCTTCCATCACAGTATAAAGTCTTAAATCTCCTTCAAGATTGGATTGTGTGACTTTATGTAGAATTAAGAACTTACCAACTGATGTACATTATTTGTTTCGGCACTATCTCTGTATAGAGCAGTTGTACAGACAAAGAGTTATGTACTTACCATAATTTGGCATCTGTGTTATTCCATGTGTTTATTTCTCACAGTGAGGCTTTGGATCTGACATCGGATTCGAGCCGGTAACTTTAGCTTAGACAGATCCAAGGCTCAAAATCCTCCCTCTCCCATAATCCCCTGCTGTCCTCTAACCCTCAGATTGAGTTTGCTAACAGTCAGTATCACTACGACCTAAAAGGAAGAAAGGGAAACTGTCCTAGACCCACAACACTCCAACTTCCTCAGGACATCCAACAAGGAAGGGGATGGTGCGAGGGGAATGTGAGGAATAATGACATAGGATAACACAGGTGCCAAGTTATGGTAAGTACATAGCTCTTTATCTGAGGTTATCCATGACCATAGTAGGGTCAGAGTCCCCAGCTACAATATACCCTGGAGGCCTCAAGGAAGGAGATGTTGAAGCACTGTGGAACCAAAGGAAGCCCTGTTCCTGGAAACCAAATACAGCATGTAATGTGATATAAAGGTGTGAGGGGATTAGACCAAGTCACGGCAGCAAAAAAATCATCAATGGACAGTCTGGCCATGAAGGCTGAAGAAGTAGTCACAGACCTATGTACAATGAGCTCTAACCCGGGACCTCAAGATACCCGTTGGAGAAGACTGAAGAGATATACCTGGAGATCCATTTCGAGATAGTCACTTTAGAAATGGGGAGGCCACGCCTATTCATGGAAAAAGCTACAAAGAGCTGGTCTGATTTGCGAAATTCCTTAGTCCTATGCAGAGAAAAACTGCCTGTGTACATCCAAAGTATGCAAAATGTACTCTCCCATATTGGAATAATTGGGAAAGAAAACTGGGTAACTGAATACATTGGTTCAGACTGGATTCAGTGGAAAACTTGGGCAAAAAGGATGGATTTGTTCTAAGAGACACTCTATCTTTGTGAAAGACCATAAATGGGGGAGAGCAATTGAAAGGGCTTGTAGCTTGGGCACCCTCTTAGCCGAAGTTATGGCTTTTAGAAAGGTTGTCTTCCATGACAAAAATATGAAATTGCATGAACTAGCAGGCTCACATGGGCTTTGAGTCAGAGACTGTAGCATGAAGGTTAGATCCCAAGGAGGCGAGGGATTCCTGACAGGTGGACTTAGAAGATAAACACCTTTCAAGAAGGCTTTACACAGCCTGGAAGAGAACGTAGGTTTGCTATTCTCATAAAAATTAGAAATTGCAGCCAACTGAAGCTTAACAGTAAAAACAACTTGTCCCTTCCAAAAAAAGTGAGGACAAGAATAAGAAAATATCTGTCACTCCAGTCCTGGAGAAGGTCCTCTCTACCACGCTGAAGGCTGACAGGCTGGAAGAGGTCATATCCCCATTCCCTGAGGGCGAGGCCACCCGGAAAGGAGGAACGGACCCTGACACAGCACCATGACCCCTGGACGATACCTGACCAGAGCTGTCAAGGGCAGAGGCCCCTGGGGGAGGGGTCGGTCCGAAAGGCCAGGACCAGACCCCACCCCCATGGAGCTGGCACCGACTGCTCCGGCCTGGGACCCACTTTGGCCTCTGTGCAGGGAAACACAGCAGGCCAGGGACCCTGACGGAGTTGAGACAAAGTGAATACTCAACACCATCTAGATCTGACCATGGATATCCAGGTCCTGAGCTTCCAAAGTCCTTGGGACTGGAAGAGGAGAATGGTGACCTGGGACTGGTGAGGTGCCTCTAGCTGGACGGGCTGGGGATGCCAGAAGCCCCAACTCTATCTGAGATTAGAGGAATTTCCTCATTATCCTGTCCATATCCAATGGCAATAAACACCTGTTGCTGAAGTGTACGTAACCAGGCTTTTAAAGTGATAGCCTCGTTTAGACCTAGTTCAACATGTGCACCAAATCTAAGTATCCACTTCATTTCTTCCATCTCAATATAAACTCTTAAATCTCTTTCATGACTGGATTGTGTGACTTTATGTAGAATTAAGAACTTAAACTGATGTACATTAGTTGTTTTGGCACTGTGTTTGTATAAACGCATCTATTAATGTCCGAAACATGGTTATATATTCTGTCTTTTAACCTTCTGTTGGTCATCCCCAAGTAAAAAGTAGAAGAGAGTGTGCATTTAACCATATATACTACATTCGTGGTGCTGCAATTTCCATTGGCAGTGATATAAAAATCTTTATTGTGATAGGATGTTTAAATAGTTTACATGTATTTATGCATTTACAAACGGAAGAGTTTTGACATTTATACATTCCTTTCTTGCAACTCCTAAAGTCATAGATAGACTTCAACTGCTCTTTATAGCGCAGTTTATTCTTTAAATTATGAGCTCTTTCCCCTTTGCTATTTTCATTATATTTAGAACCATTGCCAAGCCAAAGAAAATAAGGGACTCAAAGTCATTAAAAGTTGGCTCTATTTGCAGGTTATATTAATTTATACCTGAAAAAAAAATAGAAAAGGACATTACAGTGTTGTGGGACATTTTCAGGCATTTTCAAATCTTTTCCATATACAAAATTAATGAAGCTAAAACAAAGGCAATAGCTGTAAATTGTGTAGCCACACATAAGGTTGCCACCTTTCTTTGTGGCTAAAACAGGACTTAGGCCACACCTTTGTACCTCCCATCACCCCACCTGTGCCCCACCCACTCCCCAGTTATTTCATGACTTCATCGTCACGGAAGCCCAGGAGGAATGCCTTTTTTTCCTGCGGATTTACTATGCTTTTTGAAAAAAAAAAAAAAAAGGATAGTAAATCCTCAGATTTAACAAACTCCGATAGTCTGTTTCTTTTTTGACACAGAATACCGGAGTTTGTACAGTGTTTTCCTGACTACTACCAAACTAAATCAGTTTGATTTCCTGATAGTCTAGAAAGAAAACGGATAGGTAGTACCCACACATGAACTGGTTCAGCAATATCCTTACTTATGGGGACATTGTATGGTTTAAAAAGAATTCTGGTGTGGCAGCTAAGGATATATGAGAAGGGTATAAACAAAAGGTAACACCAAAACTGAGAAACTGGAAGCTATGTTATATGGATATGGATAGCAAGATACAAGCAGTTAAAATGGTTTTAGTCCCTTTAGTTTTATACACAGGCCAGGCACAGTTTTATCAATCAGAGGAGTAGTTGTGGATAGCAATTAATAAAGAGCTGAAGGATTTTATCTGGGAGGAGAAGACGGCAAGAATGAAGTGGGATAAGCTGATTCTTCCAATAGAAATTTAAGTTATGTATTTACCATAACTATGCATCTGTGTTGTTCATTTTCATTCTCGGATTCGAATCAACCACTTTTTTGCAGTCTATGGTCTGACTCTCAAGCTCCTCCCTTTACCCATAATGCTCCTGACCAATGCTTTACCTCAGATCGAGTTTGCTGCCACTAAGCTATGTTTGAAAAAAGTAAAATAACCATAACACTGATAGAAACAAAAAAAATGTAATAGAACAGAAAAGGGGCTCAAATAGGAACAATGGTTCCTGATAAACTCTATCAGGTCATTCTGAAAGACAAGGATGGGGAGAGGTGGGAGGGAAGTTGAGGAAGAATGAAAATGAACAACACAGATGCATAGTTATGGTAAGTACATAACTTAAATATCTGAGGTCATTTTCATTTGTTCCTGAACGAATGAGACTGAGTCCCCAGTTACAGTAACCTTGGGTGGGCCTCATGGAAGGATGTTCTGGAGTACTGTACAGCCAAATGCAGCTCTATTCCTGGAGATGATGTCTAATTTATAATGGGCCGCAAAGGTATGAGCTTTATATCATGTGTCATCTGCAAAAATACCATCAATGGAAGCTCTGGACCAAAAGGCAGATGATTTAGCCATTGACCTAGTTGACCTAAAGTCACACAATCCAGTCATGGAAGAGATTTAAGAATTTATATTGAGATGGAAGAAATGAAGTGGATACTTAGATTTGGTGCACAATACTGAACCAGGTCTAAACGAGGCTTTCACTTTAAAAGCCTGGTTACGTACACTTTAGCAACAGGTGTTTATTGCCATTGGATATGGACAGGATAATGAGGAACTTCCTCTAAGCTCAGATAGAGTTGGGGCTTCTGGCAACCCCAGCCCATCCAGCTAGAGGCACCTCACCAGTCCCAGGTCACCATTCTCCTCTTCCAGTCCCAATGAGCTTTTGGCTGTCTTGGCAAAATCAAACCTTTTAAGGAGTACACATAAGAAATGCAATCAGTTATCCATTTGGCTATTGCAGTTTTTGAGAGAGGCCCACCCAACTTGTTTTTGGCAAAAGAAATTAATAATTTATCAGGCTTACTCAGTTCCTTCATTCTATGAGGAAAGAAGCTAAGCATGTATTCTCATTTATTCTCAAATTTAGGGGAGAATTTTTTTTACTGTAGAATGCAGCATAAACCTGTATAACCTCTTTGGTTTGTATATGTATATGGTAATATGTTTGTTATTGTTACTGGAGCTTTTCTCCCTGAAACCAGGCTCTTTTTAGGCCCAGTGGACTTCCTTGGTCATCAAACAAATAAATAAGAAAACTGGCAAATTGATGACTTCATTATTTGCTTCTGACACAACTCTGGGTAAGAAAGATGGATTTGTATGTATGGCAACTCTGTCCCTATGAAAGGTCAATTAAGGCGTTTTTGAATAGAGAGCTTGGTGTTTAGAGACTCACCTTGCTGAAGTTACGGCTATGAGAAAAAATGTTTTCCAAAAAAGAAACTTGAGGTCCACTTTTGTGGAAGGTTCAAAGGGCGACTGCAACGGACTCTATCAAACTAAACTAAGATCCCAAGCTGGTGTAGGGTTCTTAACAGGTGGCCTAAGTAAAAATGTACCCTTAAGAAAAGTCTTACACAGCTTAGGTAATGCCAAAGGGAAAGCATCATCTCTGACTTGAAAATTTGAAATGGCAGCCAGCTGAACTTTAATAGTAGAGAAACTGGCCCCACCTTGAAAAAGAAATGTTAGAAATTTTAAAACAGCAGGAATTGGAGCAGAGAAAGGAACCAAATCTTTCTCCTGATCCCATAAGGAAAATATTTTCCATTTACTTTTATAAATCTTTCTTGTAGAGGGTTTCTGACATGAAAACAGAATTCTTTGAGCAGAAGATGAAGGACCGGAGTGTCTAGCCATCACTGGAATTAGAGAAACCATGCAGTTAATCTGAGGTCTGGAATGTCTGGATGAGACAGGTCGGATGGGTGTAAGAGTAGAGCTGGACTGGGATCCAGTGTCCATGGAAGACATACTACATGAGACCACAGGAAAGGAAACCAAATCTGCCAAGGCCAAAAGAGGACAATGAGGATTACTTTGCTCTTCAATCTGAAAGCTTTCTGAAGAAACTTGGGAATTAGGGATAGGGGTGGATAAGCATAAAGAAGACCAGAGGGCCAAATGTGGACTACAGCGTCTCTCTCTCTCTCTCTGTAACTTTGCCTGGGGGAGATTAAAGCAAAGAACCTGCTGCACTTGTTGAGGGGAGAGGTAAATGAGTCACAGCATGGCTGATGCCACTGGTGGAAGATCACGTTTGCCACTGACTGATTAAGAGACTACTCGTGAGCCATCAGAATAGTTCTGCTGAGCCTGTCCACCAGAACATCTGATTTCCCAGAATGTGCGTCACTGTAAGAAAGCAGTTGTATGGGAGCGCCCATTGCCAAACTCTTACTGCTTCTCTCCAAAGAGGGTAAGATCTGGCTCCCCCGTTTGTTGACGTTCCAAACCATTGGCATATTGTCTGTTTGAATAACAATTGTCCCCAGAGGGAAAGAGTTCTGGAAGGCCTGCAACAGTAACAGGTCCGCTCTCATCTCCAGGTCATTTATATGCAATTCGGTCTCTACTGGGGTACCCGTAAACAGCCTGTCACAAGTAATGCCCCCCAACCAAATTGGGAGGCATCCACGGTCAACGTGGCAATGAGTGGAGAAAGGATAAAAAGGCAGCCTTGGCAAATCTCATTGGATTGGATCCACCACACTAATGAGTCCTTGCATACCTTGGACAGTTTAATTGGAAATTGTAAGGGTTGGTGTAGAATAGACCATTGCACTTGTGAAGTCCATTGAAGGATTCTTATGTGAAAACGAGTTATTGGTGTTAATGTGATTACAGCAGCCATCGATTCTAGATCTCTTCAGTTTGCCTGGAGGAAAATGATGAGACAGAACTGGACTGACATGTAACTGTAGGGTAAGAATTCTGCTCTGTGGTAAGAACTCTTGAAGATTCGGTGTGTCTAGATGATCCTCCATAAAGTCCAAGACTTGGTACTAGTTGAAGTTTGGATTTTACAAGATTTACGGTGATACCTAGAGAGTGTGAGTCAACTGAAGAAGATAGTCTCTGCCTGTTATCAACAAATGCCTGGTTGATGTGGAGAGAAGACAGTTGTCTAAATAAGGAAACACTCTGAATCTATGCAGTCTTAGATGAGCTGCAACCATTGCCATGCATTTGATGAACACCCTGAGGGTTGTGGTGATACCAAAGGGCAGGGCTCTGAACTGATAATGACTTGCTCCCAGCCAAAAGTGAAGAAATTTTTGGGATCGTCTGTTCATTTTTATGTGACAGTATGCATCCTTCAGATCTAGAGAGCACATCCAGTCACCTTTCTGGAGCAACAGTAGAATGGACTGAACCGTGACCATCGGGAATTTGGAGTTCTTTATGAATTTGTTTAGATAACTGAAATCCAGGATGGGGCTCAGATCCCATGTTTTCTTTGGCATTAAAATTAACCTTGAGTAAAAAATGGATCATCTTTGGTGTGGTGGGACCTCTTGGATGACTCTTTGTCTAGCAGCTTTTGGATTTCCAAATCTGCTTCCTCCCGTTGATTGGGTGGAACATCAAGGAGACTTTTTTCTTATCCTTATAAGAGCACTAGTGAAATCCTCCAAAGCAAACTTTGTGTCCAAACTGGCCACATCTACTAGAGACAATCATAAGGTCTTCTTCACATGCGTCTGCAGTCTCAAAGTTAGCTTCCAGATCTGCTCAGAACTGGTGGTTAAGGACACCACATACAAAAATGCTGTAGATATAGCCAACTTGCTGGCTGAAAGTCAGGACATCCCCAGTACCAAGCCACCCAGCCCTTATCTCTAGAGAATAGGTCATCACTGCCCTCTCAAAGGCAAAAAATACAGTCTCCATGGGACCTGATAATATCCCAGGCTGCATCCTACATGAACTCAGGGAGGAACTTGCAGCATCATTAGGCACCCTATTCAACCAAAGCCTGAGCACCGGCTTTGTCCCAGTTGAGTGCAAGACAGCTTCTGTCATCCCTTTGGACAAAGATTGAGCATCCACCAATCCAGGAAATTATAGACCCATCAGCCTAACAAGCCTGATCTGCAAGGCTATTAAACGGATTATCACAGACCTCATTAACAATGACATTGGCAACCTCCAAACACTTGATCCAACCCAGTTTGGCTTTTTCAAGCAGATGTTATGTCTGTTAAATTTGGTAGACTTCTTTGAGACAGTCACCAAAGCCATGGATGAGGGGAAGACGGTGCACACCACCTACCTTGACCTGGCCAAAGCCTTCGACACTATTCCCCATTCAGGCATAATAGATAAACTCTCTTAACTAGGCATCACGCTGTATGTTACCAGATGGGTAGCAAACTGGTTCACTGATAAAACCAACCTAGTCAAAATAGGGGAAGCCACCTCAAGTAGTAGACCCATAACGAGCAGTGTACTCCAGAGATCGGTCTTTGGGCCTCTGTTATTTGAGATATACTTTTCTGAGGTACAGGCCAAACCCAGTGGGCTATAGCACCAAGTTTATAGATAACTGCAAGCTGGGTGCTGTTATCAATTTCCCTAGCAATGTAGACATCCTCCAAGAGGGTCACATCCAAACAAATGACTGGTGTCAGAAACATGGCCTCCAGCTGAATACCAAAAAATACATCATTATCCCCTTTGGGGAGAGTGACGCCCCCACAAATTATCACATTAATAAGAACATCCTAAGCACACAATCAGTCGTGATGGCTTTGGGCATTCAGGCTGATAGCAACCTGACTTTTGACCACCATGTTGCTTCCGTTGTACAAAAAGCTTTCTACATGGCCCACCTTATAATTAATGGTATCTCATCCAGGAACAAGGAAGTCATGATATCCCTGTATTCTTCCCTTATAAGACCCATTACTGAGTACAATGCCCTTTTCAGCATCTACCTTGCAAAGCACATGCAGCAACTGGCGAGACCACAGAGGCTCCTCATCATGAGAATCCAGGGCCTCAAACATTATCCTACTCTGACAAGCTAAAAGCCCAGTCCCTCTACTCAGTTTCATACAAACTCCTCAGAGGTGACCTCTGTCTGGCATACAAAGCAATCTCAGACCCCTCCCCTTGACATGACTGCTCTATATCTGCAAGTAAAGCTCCACTTAGTTAATCCACATGCATGACCTCAACCTGGTTTGTGACATCAACAGGACTTGTTGGTGGGACAGATTTGTGTCCCGCAGACTTCCCATCAGTGGAATAGACTTCCTCTCCACATCAAGCAGAGTACCTCATTATCCCTTTTTAAGCACAACCTGGATAACTGGATGTGAAACAGAAAATAAACCCCTGGGATTCCACCTGTGTCCCTGCTGGACTGGGGCATCAGGTGCTGACTTGGGTAAACATGGGCTAAACTATTGGCTGGGCTTATAAGGGCCTCTGGGGCAATAGCCTAGTAACTTTTTATGATCCTTGGGGGATTTTGTTAAAAGGGAATAAAATATCCTCTGGATATAACTCTTTGCACACGTGTCTTTTGTGATGGCTGTCCAGACTTCCGAATGCAAAGACAAGTGTCCCCTGACTATCTCCTGAGAAGAACAGTTGGGCAACCTTTCAGGAATGCTGGAAGGGTGTGTCCAAGAGAGAATCTCAAGACCCCTGATTTTGTGGATCTTCCATTATTATAATTATTCCCCCCTCTACCTCTGAAAGAAAAATTGCAGCATGAATCTTGAAAAGGACATGGGATTTCTGAATCCACATTTTCTTACTACTGCGCTGACTTCCTGTGAAAGATCCCTGTGGGGAAGAAAATGGATTCCTATGACAGACAGGGTCTTTCCATCTTGTTCACTACCAGAAAGAGTCTCTAACAGTGGGCCCAAAAAGGGAGGATCCATCAAAAGAAGCACTGATGAATAACGCTTTAAAGGGTTCGGGAAAGTCACACAAGTGCAGCTAGGCATGCCTGCTAGTAGATATGCCTGTACCCACTACCCATAAAGAACCTTCAGCTGTGTGAGAGATTAACCTCATGGACGCATTTGATAAAGATTGTAGGGTGACCAGTCATGAAGAATAAGCTTTTATTTCCTCCGCCAACATGGACTCAGGGATAGAGTTAGAGAGTTCCTTTATCAAGTTCCTCTGTAACCTAATAAAATGTGCCAGGTAATTCACCAATCATATAGCAAAGGTCACTGATGCATACACTTGCTTTCCATATCTGTCCAAAGCCCAAGACTCTCTATTAGGGGGATGGACAGACCAGCTTTGTTCAGTTAGCTCCTTTTTTGAGGCTTCCACAACAAGCATGGCATCTACAGGAATAGCCTTGGACCAATGTTGCCTGTCTGATGGTGCACTGAAGATCTTGTCTGAGCGTTTGGGGATGGGGTCTATAAAATACAGCCCCTTCCATGCCTGGCAGGAGACAAGGTAAAGAAGCTCATCCACTGGGGTGGTAACTCAAGATGGAGACTGGCCAGACCTGAAAGCTTCCAGGAACACTGATTCATCCTGAAAAGTGTTCTGGGAATACCACCCACCTTTTCGGTGCATGATTTCTAAAATGCCTCCAAATGAGATGTCTTCTGGTGGAGATTTGGGGGACCATTCTCCTTCTTCGAAATTAGTGACCACCATCAATGATTCCTGAGGGGAATATAAGTGTTTTCTTTTCCACAGTTTCTTCCTTTGAACCTCTTCAGTGGGATGCTCTGTACAAGTTTCAGAAAAAAGGGGAAGCCCCTGTGCAAGGACTGTCTGGAAGCTCTTACGGACTGGCTGTCCCTGTGGAATAACATGATGAGATTTAGCACTCAAATCTGGAGGAGGAATGGGAATAGGATCCAAAGAGGCAATAGCCACAGAATTCCCTTGGACAGGAGAAAACCCTTTTCACTATCTCAAAGGCAGAAGGTCCAGGAGAAGTAGAAATCAGTATTGCCAAAGCTCTCGGCTCAGCTAATGTTCCACTCCCACCAAGTTCAGTCCCCAAGGACAGAATCGGACCTGACCTGTCCAACACCGAGGTACCGAGGGGAAGCGATGGTTCAAAAACCCTCAGAGTCAAAGTCATCCCCCCGACCCAATGCTTTGGCTCCAACACATGTTCTGCTCTGAAACACTGTGAGCTGAACAGATCAAAGAAAGAATCGGAGTCAAGGAAGGTAACATTCTCGGATCCAATGCTTCAACTCTCGGGATCTTCAGATCCAACAGCTCTGAAACCACAAGTCAGGTCGGAGAAGGAGTCACTTATAGGGTGTGTTGAAGGTTGTAGACTTACGGATACAATGGGGGACAGAGCCTGAAGATCGCTCATCTGGATCTGAGCTCTAAGGAACTTTCTCATCATCTGCTCAGAAAGACTCTGGGAAGACCAGAAGAAGGAGGATGCTGAGGGAGGGCAAGAAGTCTTTTTTGCAGTCTTCACTAGAAAAGGAGATCTTACTCTTGAGGATACCGGCTCCAGAGAGAAGTGTGGAGACTAGATCTGAGGATTTCTGACTGGGTGTGCGATACCTTTTTGGCCTTTGGAGCAGTAGGATCTGATAAGGTTGGATCTCAGGCCTTTTTTATTTTTGAATGCGGCTCTGAACTCGGACCTGAAGAAAGAGATCTGACAGGAGAGTGCTTTTTAGACTCCCTGGTATCCAAAATCTTATGACTTCTCCAGGGGGTTTAAGTCCCTGATGTAGAAGGAACTGCAGAAGAGGAAGCAGGCAACAGACCTTTTAACATTAGATTGTTATGCCTATTGCTAATCGCCCTGGCATTAAAACTTGCACAAGTTTCACATGAAATCTGAAGGTAAGCAGGAACTAAACAAAAAATGCACTCCCTGTGGGCAAAAGAATGGGTACCTTATGCCCACAGAAAGTGCACTTCTTGAAACCGATTTTCTGCCATACTGGAATAGTACAACTACAAACAAGAAAAAAACTAGACAAAGAAAAGCTGTTTTTTTTTAAACAGAAAAAAAAGAAAGAATACAGAACAAACTACCAACAATATTAGGACAGAGACTACAATGAGTAGAAGATAAAAGTCTAAAAAGGTAAAGAGAGGAAGGCACTAAAGAAAAAAATTTAGTATTAAAGAAAGAATTCAAATATTACTCAAAGCCAAAAAACTGCCTAGAGCTTGAGACCGCAAAAATCCCAACTGATTGACAGGGGGGCAAACAAGATCTGAGGTAAAGCAGTGATCAGGGGCATTATGGGTAAAGGGAGTAGCTGGAGATTTGGATCCTGGACTGTAAAAAAAGTACAAGTTGGAATCAAGGATTAGATTTGACCTCATTAGTTGATTAGTTGAGGAATGAATGAAAATGACAACATCAGATCAAGGCAGTTTGGGATTATCCGATTTGAAGGTGTATATCAGAGCTACTCAGTTAAGGCTGTTATACATAGCACAAGCAGAAACCTACAATTCAAATTGGAAAGAGATGATGATGAAACAGGGGAGAAACTTAAGGAATAAGGAGAGACTGGGATTTGTGAGGCAGATCCTTAAGGAAAATAACAATAACTATACAGAATATTATATTCGCAAAGTAGCAGAAAGTATTCTAAGAACTAAGCCAACATGGGAATGGAGAAAGGCGATTTTGTCAATATGAATGACTGCAACTGAGGATACAAACAATAGGCAAGGGGCAGGAATTTACCTGAGAAACTGGCAACAGAACCAAAGTATTGGGAACAAATAATTAGGCAGGGAAAGGTAATAGAATGGGGGGAGGCCAAGAATTTATTTGCACTGCAAGTTAGAGATTGCTTTCCCTATCAAGGATTGAAATCAGAGCATTTAATTGAAAAAAAGGATTGAAATCAGAGTGGTCAGAGGTAGATGAGGCTCAATTACTAACTGTTAGGATAGGAGATTAGATAAAAATTGTGATGTATAACTAATCTACAGGAAAT
This sequence comes from Protopterus annectens, assembly GCF_019279795.1. Taxonomy (NCBI): domain Eukaryota; kingdom Metazoa; phylum Chordata; order Ceratodontiformes; family Protopteridae; genus Protopterus; species Protopterus annectens. Next base: position 1,301,596,186 of record NC_056733.1, read on the forward strand.
TCCCCATGCATAGATGGTATTCCTGTGGAAGTTTGGAAGCTAGGAGGAAAAAACTGATAAAGATCTGGAAGTTTTTTTGTTTAACGGTATTTTAAGAGGAAGAGAAGTACTAGTACTGCGGTGGTGGTGCTGCGGTAACGTTGTCGCCTCACAGTTAGACGTTGCCCGTTCGATTCTCAGTTAGAGCATCTTCTGTGTGGCGACATGCGTGAATGGGCGTTCTTTCGTTGAAGGTTGTGCGTTAGGCCCAGCAAACCAGCACGTCAAAATCTACTGCCAATCATTAGCAGACCGGAGTTCCACTGTGGCGTCCCCTAACCAGGAAAAGCCGAAAGAAACATAAGAGGAAGAGAAGTACCAACGTCCTGGAAGAAAACAGTACCTGTAATACCTAAAGAGAGTAAAAATCCATCAGATCCAGATTCATACAGGTCCATTTCAATACTAAACCATGATTATAAAGTGTTCATATCTGTAATGGCTAAAAGAATGGCAAAAGTAATGCCAAAAGTGATAGATATGGATCAATGTGGTTTTGCGAAGAGGAAGCAAACATTTGACAATATTAACAGAACACTGATGATCCAGAGGGGAGCAGAATGTAAAAAAATACCATTGTTGTTGGTGGGTCTTAATGCAGAGAAAGCATTTGACAGATTAAGCTGGGACTTTATGAGCGGAGTAATGGAATCATTTTAATTTCCTGAAAAAAATTATAAGGATGATTAAGAGGATGTATGAGGGATCGGAGGCAAAAATTAAAGTGAGTGGGGTCCTCTCTGATTATTTCTGCTTGAGCAGAGAAACCATACAGGGGTGTCCTCTTTCCCCTTTACTATTTGCAAAATAGTCAGAACTACTGGTAAACAAAATAAAGGACCCAGAAATTCAAGGACATAACTGGTATGGTAGTCAAGAAAAGCTGGCTTTATTTGCAGATGATATTATTTTTATACCGGACAAAACCAGAAACAGACATTACAGTGTTGTGGAACATTTTGAGACAGTTTCAGATCTTTTCAGGATACAAAATTAATGAAGTATTTAGGAGTATGCATTAAAAATGATTCTAGTGTGGCAGCTAAAGATATGTTGGAAGAGACTAAACAAAAGAAAATACAAAAATTGAGAAAATTGAGAAAATGGAAGCTTTGTTATATAGATATGGATAATAAGACACAAGCAGCTAAAATGTTTTTAGTCCCCTTAGTCTGATACACAGGTAAGGCATATTTTTTTATCAACCAGAGGAGAAGTTATGGATAGTAATTAATAAAGAGCTGAAGGACTTTACCTGGGAGGAAAAGATGGCAAGAGTCAAGTGGGATAAGCTGATTCTTCCAGTAGAAAAGGGCAGATTGGGTTTATCCAATCTGAAGGGGTATTTCAGAGCTACACAGTTAAGACTCCTATACATAGCACAAGCAGAAAAACTATATTTTAAAGTGGAAAGGGATGATGATGAAACAAGGGGGAAGCTCAAGAAACAAGGAGAGACTGGGATTTAGATGTAGGCCTTAAGACAAAAAACAATAGTCATTACAGAATATTATATCCATAAAGTAGCAGATAGTATTCAAAGAACTAAGCCAACATGAGATTGGAGAAAGGAGATTCTGCTGATAGGGTTAATTGCAATTAGGGATAAAGAAAATAGGCAAGAGGGGGCTGGAATTTATTGGAGAAAACTGACAAAGGAACCAAGGTATAGGGAGCAAATAACTAGAGAGGGAAAGATGAAAGAATGAGAAGACAACAAGAATTTATTTGGACTGCAGGTTAGAGACTGCCTTCCCTATCAAGAACTGATATCAGAGTATAGGCAAAGAGAAAGAAATAGGGGGAGCCCTAGACGAAAGACCAGCACTGGTAGAGTTTTTAGTAGAATCTAGAAAAGAAGCTGCTGTTAGAAAAAGAATAATCAGTACAGCATACAAAATAGTGCATGGTAAGTAAGTATGATAATCAATCAGCTCTGCATTCTATTTAAACTGTTTTTGTGTTGATTAACTGTTTTGCACTTTTAAAAAAGTTATTTGTTGCTTAATTTTACCTGTAGGCTAACACACTCAAGTGCGCTAGCCGTTTAAAAGCATTTATAGCATTTACTGTCTGTTTTTCCTCTGTTTTCTGTAAAAAAAAAAAAAAAAAAAAAAATCTTGTTTTCCCACCTTACTGAACTAGAATAGTCCAGTCTTCAGAGTTTGCTGATCTCTGGGCTTTGGCTTGGTTCCTGTGCTATTCCATATCCTTATTTGGATAAAGGGAAGCTTCTTTGTTCACCAGTGGGAGTGGGGAGCACTGAGCAGCCTATTTGTCCCTAGAGCAGTGGTTCCAGCCAGAAACTTGTAGTCTATTGGCCATTTTGGGTCAATTCCTAGGTCTTTTCATCCCCCTGCTATAAAGCCCGCTTTAGCACGCTTTGGCGTGATTTAGCTGAGTTGCCCATAGAGCACCATCGGGCAGCCGGTTAAACAAGGTTAAACTATTTCTGGCTCCGTAAAGTCTGCTCTTCAATTTTTCCCTTAGAACTTCTCTACTTGCAATCTAAACAGTCTATTCTCCATCTCAATAGCTCAGCACTTGCTCCTAAAGCATTTTTATATAGGTAAAGTACTTGTATACTAAACAAAGTACTACATTAGCCTAGAATCCCCTTGAGTACCCATTTCCCTATAGGTCCCTTCTGACTCAGTTACACAGCAAACTTTTTCACTTTTTCTAGCATGTCGAAGGGTCAGTTGCTAGCGTCCTCTCCTGTTCAGCTGGTGAATCTGGGCATCTTGAGGCAATGTTACAATTGCCTCATGTACACAGACAACCCACTCCTTCTCCCACAAAACACAAATACATGTGAGAGATGCAACTATATAGCCAAACTGGAGGCTGAGCTCTCTCAACTCAGGACTGGCAAGACCAGACAGGAGGAGAAGGAAACCACGCACACCACAAACCCAGTTTCACATAGAACTATCACAACTGCAAAACAAACACATAAACACACAAAGACATACTCGGAGGCACTGATCAAAAATCTACCAAAACTACAGAGGCCTCCAAAGCAGACACCCAAGCAACTGCCACCTCAAGACATAAGACATGCAACACATAGTTCTCAAAGTCAGTGTGCTAAACAGTCACAGCCCTTAAGGCCAAACACAATGCCAGACACACTTGTTATAGGTGACTCCATAGTCAGACACACTGACGTCCCACTCACCAGACTGAACAAGGAAAAGATCACAGTTAGCTGCCTGTCAGGCGCTAGAATCCGCCACATAACACAAGCACTCAGGTCACTCCACAGCAAGTACAAGTATGACTCAGTCATTGTCCATGCCGGTGTGAACGACCTGAGACGCACCTCCCTGGACTACATCAAAAGAGACATAGAGGAGCTCTCAGATTATGTAGCCCAGGCGGTATGACCCTGACCCTGAGCAGTATCCTACCCTCACCAAGAATGATGCCACAATACAGAGACAAAATGATCAGCTTTAATAATTGGCTTAATTACTGGTGTCATTCTAAGGGGATCCAATGTCTGTCTGCCTGGGATGACATGCTTGACAAGCCACGCTGCTTTGCAAGGGACGGCTTGCACCTGTCACCCTGGGCTTCCGGATATTGGCAAAGGCTCTTGCCACCCCATAGTGCCTTTTTAGGCAAGGCTCAAATGATAAACCTACCGCCCTAGAAAACAAAAATGGAGAAAAACTAAGGGTAATACTGCTCAATGCCAGAAGTCTAAACCTCAAGATGCGCCCTCAAGCCCTCCTCAGTATGGAGAACATCGATGTTTGTGCTGTGACTGAAACCTGGTTCAAGGCTCCTGAGAGCACCCCAGCACTATCAGGTTATACCTCATATCATGCGTTCCGGCCCCAAAATCTGGACCGAACTACAAAAGGAGGGGGAAGTATCCATATTCATAAAGGATACCCACACTTCCAGGTTAGTGGCAACGCACGAAGCATCGGAGACCATCCAGGTGCAATTAACCATAGGTAAAACTGCCCTACAGTTTGTAACATGCTACAGAATACCTTCTCAAACTCAGGAAACCCACACAGCCTTCCTGAAGACACTGGAGAGTATAAATGTCTTTCCAAACACCATCATATTGGGTGACTTCAACTACCCAAACATAGACTGGGAACATTACTCAAGCCCCAACACCCTAGCCCAAAGGTTCCTTGAGTTCATAAACTCAAATGCTATGGAACAACTAGTCACCATTCCCACAAGAGGAGAAAATATACTAGACCTGATCATCACAAACATGGGGACAAAATGCTCCACACCGGAAGTATATCCCTCATTGGTGAGATCAGACCATAAATTAATCTCACTGGAGATCCACATCCCGCCCCCACCCCAGCAAAAAAGACCACAGTGAAGAACTTCTCAAAGGCAAACTTCACACTTCTTAAGACTGGAGTGGTATCCTTCAAGGCCCCCGAGCCAGTGGAAACCACAACCCACGCTACTGAAACCTTACAAATGCCTTCTACGAGCACCTCCAGGAATGTATGGATCAAGCAATCCCTAATAAAATCAAGACCTTTTCCACCAAAGGCAGGCGCCCGGTCTGGTGGACTCCAGCCATAAACAAACTCTACAACAAGAGGAGGAAGCTACTACATGACAGAGCAAAATCCCTAAATGGGAAGGCATCTCTGATCAATACTAGCAAAAAACTACGATCACTCATAAAATCATCCAAGGCCAACTTTGAGAGAAAAATCGCTAATGACACAAAAGACAATCATAAAGCCTTCTTTAGCTATGTTAGAAACCTGGGTGGAAACTCCCAGATATGCTCAGAATTAGTCCAAAATGATAAAAAAAATCACTGAACCCACAGACATTGCCAACATACTGGCAGACAGGCTCAGTGCAAATTTCTCCCCAAAAGGAGAAAAATCTATCTCACCAGAGTCTAACCTCCCAAACATCTCAGATGCCCAGGTGAGAGCTGCTCTCTCTAAAGCAAAAAACACGGCATCAATGGGACCAGACGGTGTCCCCGGCTGTGTGCTACAAGAACTCAATGAGGAACTAAACCCACACATAAGGCTGCTGTTTAATCTTAGCCTTAACTACAGGATACGTACCCAAAGAATGGCGTACGGCAACTGTGGTCCCACTCCACAAAGGCGGTGCTTCTACGGACCCTGAAATTACCCCATAAGCTTGACGAGCCTTGTCTGCAAAGCTATGGAGAAAATCATAATGGAACTCATAAATAAAGACATTGGGGACCTACAGACACTGGATCCTACCCAATCTGGCTTTGTCAAGGGCAGATCCTGCCTCTTGAACTTGGTCGACTTTTTCGAAACAGTCACTAAGGCCATTGATGAGGGTAAGGCAGTTCACACAGCCTACCTTGACCTAGCAAAAGCATTCGACACAATACCCCACTCGGGCATCATAGAAAAGCTCACCAGCTTAGATGTAAACCCATATGTCACAAGATGGGTTGCAAACTGGTTCAAGGACAGAACACACAGGGTTAGAGTTGCTGGTGCCATGTCAGACTCTAAGCCGGTCACGAGCGGTGTCCCACAGGGCTCAGTCCTGGGCCCCCTCTTGTTCGGCATTTATTTTTCTGAAGTGCAGGCAAACATAGGGGGATTGTGGCTGACAAAATCTGCAGATGACTGCAAACTGGGCACCATAATTGACACTCCATCAGACACAGACAGCCTCCAGAAAGGTCTCATAGAAATGGATAACTGGTGCCAGAGCCATGGCCTTAAGCTAAATACCAAAAAATGTATAGTCATACCCTTTGGGAAAAACAAGGTAACCCCTAATTACCACATAGGTGGTAATCCATTAAACACGGAAGAAGTTATCAGGGACCTGGGGACCCAAGTTGACAGTAACCTCTCTTTTGACACTCACATTGCCAAAGTGGTTAGGAAGACCTTCTACATTGCCCACCTGATCATGAAGGGATTCACATCCAGATCAGGAGAGGTCATTGTACCCCTGTACTCTTCACTTATCAGACCAATGATTGAGTACAACGCCTCATTCGAATGTACCTTACCCGACACCTGCAGCAGTTGGAAAGACCCCAAAAGTTCCTCACCAAAAGGATAAAGGGGCTCAAACATATGTCATATGATGCCCGACTGAAGAAACTCCAGCTCTATTCAGTCGCATACCGCCTGCTCAGAGGTGATCTGTGCCTGACATACAAGGCCATGTCCAACCCAGAATTAATGGACATGCTCCACCTCAAAAAATCCAAATCCACCAGAGCCACAAGAGCAAGAGACTTAAACCTCAACACGGATATAAATAGGACGTGCTGGAGGGACAGATTCATCACACAGAGACTCCCTACACTATGGAACAGAATCCCAGTCCATGTGAGGCAGAGCCCCTCACTGACTCTGTTCAAGAGAAATCTTGACGAGTGGATGGGAGATCGTAGGTTTACCCCGGGAATCATCTCTGTATCACTGCTGGACAGAGGCACAGCAAACTAATGGGTATAGTATTCTCATCCTAAGGGGTGGTGAAAGCCACACACACTCTGGCTAGGCTTGTAAATGCCCTGGGGCAGATAGCCTAGTATGAACCTATGAACCTAAGAGGAGGTTAGAAAGAATTGGGAAGAGAGATTGGATAAGCAAATCACGAAGAAACAATGGGGGATATATGTATGTCTCCCAAATACGCAAGTGCAACAAAGTCTAGAAGATTTAGGATCCTTGCTTGGAAGTGTTTCATTTTTATACCCCAATTAGACTCCAAATAATTTTCCCTCAACATATATTCTGGGAGTGTAATGAGTTGGCAGACTTTAAAGATTCCCTGCAGGCTACTCTGTCAGAGATACTGGGTGAGCAAATTAGTTTTGAGCTATGATAGAGAATTGGAATTGCCTAGACATAGTAAGGCCTTGCTGAGTCTAATTATGGTGGCTACCAAAAGAAGCAATTACTAGAAAATGGAAATCACAGTCTAAACCAACTGTACTATAAGCACTAAATAAAATAACAGAGATAAAATAACTGGAATTCAGATCTTTAGAACAGGGTAGGAGCAAATTACATAGAAAAATGAGAATTGTGAGAACAATACATGCAAAGCAGAAACAAGGTTTAAAAGAAGGCAGGACTTGAATGAGCTATGTAAATGTTGATTGACAATGACTGGATAGATTATAAGTGATGTATGTTTGTAAGCAAAATTACGTCAATATGGTTTGCAATGTACAATGTTTGCAACTAAAATTATGTCAGTATGGTTTGTTTTCATTTATATAAATGTATGATTGTCTATGTCTATAACTATACATGTGACAGAGCCTGAGATCATATGACCCTAGCCCTGAGTAGCATCCTGCCATCGCCGAGAATGATACCGTAGTACAAGGACAAAATGATTGGATTCAACAATTGGCTAAGCTTCTGGTGTCACTCTAAGGGGATTCAGTATCTGTCTGCCTGGGATGACATGGTCGACAGACCACGATGCTTTGCCAGAGATGACCTCCACCTGAGGCCCCTGGGATTCCGGATACTGGCTAAGGGTCTTGCCGCCCCTATAGTGCCTTTTTTAGGCAAGGTTCAAATGACAAATTCACCACCATAACAGGAACAGGTAAGCAAAAACTGAGGGTAATGCTACTCAATGCTAGAAGTCTAAATCTCAAAATGCACTCACTCGAGGCACTCCTTAAAATGGAGAACATCGATATCTGTGAAGTGATTGACACCTGATTCAAGGCTCTAAAGAGCACACCTGCATTACCAGGCTATAACTCATACCACACTTTTCTGCCATCTAACCTGGACCAGAACACTAAAGATGGAGGTGTGTCCATATTCATTAAGGATATCCACACCTCTAGGCTAGTTGTACAGCATAATGCATCCGAGATTAGTGCAAGTAACTCTGGGCAAAACTGCAATACAAATTGTAGCTTGCTATAGATCCCTTACCATGCACTAGGAATCCCACTCCTCTTTTCTTGATATACTGGAAAATATTAGGGTTCAACCAAACACCCTAATAACGGGCGATTTCAACTACCTCACCATTAACTGGGAAAACTGCTCATGTACCAACTCCTTCACTCAACGCTTTCTGGAATTCATTAATTCCAATGCCCTGGATCAACTTATCCACACCCCCACCAGGGGCAACAATATCCTAGACCTAGTCATTACCAACATGAGTGACCTGTGTTCCATACCTGAAGTCAACTCCTTGTTGGTCAGATCCGACCATAAGTTAATCACCCTAGATATCCGCATCCCACCCCCTCCCACCATTAAGGAAACCACAGTAAAAACTTCTCCAAAGCCAGCTTCATGCTTCTTAAGACAGAAGTGGTGAACTTCATGACACCCATGCAGATGGACAATACAGTTACGACTGCTGAATCCTACACAAATGCACTCTATAAGCACTTACACGAGTGCATGGATCGTGCTATCCCAACCAGAACTAAGACGCTATCCTCCAAAAAAAGAAAGCCAATCTGGTGGTCCCCTGCCATAAACAAACTCTACAACAGAAGGAAGAAACTGTTGCAAAAGAGAGTAAAATCCCATGAGTGGAGGAGCTCCCTGGTCAGCCTCAGAAAACAAAATCACCACTGATTCTAAGGACAACCACAAAGCATTCTATAGCTATGTCAAGAATCTTAATGGCAACACCCAGATCTGCCCTGAGTTACAGCACAACAGCATGAAAATTACAGAACCAACTGAATTGCCAACATCCTGGCAGATAGGTTCAGTGCTAACTTTACCCCCCTCTCACCCCCTAAAGGGCCCATATCTATACAGGAAGAATGCAGAGTCCCTGTAATCACATATATGCAGGTAAAAGCTGCACTCTCTAAAACCAAAAAGACAGCATCCATGGGACCGGACAACATCCCAGGCTGCGTTTTACACGAACTTTAGAATGAACTGGCTCCCCACCTAAGCACCATGTTCAATCATAGTCTCACATCAGGTTTTGTGCCCATTGAATGGTGCACAGTAACAGTTATCCCACTCCACAAAGGGGGAGCCAACACTGATCCTGGGAACTATCGCCCCATTAGCCTGATGAGCCTGGTCTGTAAGGTCATGGAACGTATCATCATGGAACTCATAAACAAAGACATTGGTAACCTCCAAACTCTGGATCCCACCCAGTTCGGGTTTGTGAAAGGCAGATCATGCCTTCTGAACCTGATTGACTTCTTTGAGGCAATCACCAAAACCGTAGACGAGGGTAAGGTGGTTCACACAGCCTATCTTGACCTCGCCAAGGCTTTCGACACCATCCCCCATTCTGGAATTATAGCTAAACTCACTAAACTAGGTATAAATCCCTACGTCACAAGATGGGTTGCAAACTGGCTCACTGAAAGAACCCACACTGTAAAAGTTGCAGACTACAAATCTGACTTCAAACCAGTGACAAGTGGAGTACCACACGTTTCAGTCCTGGGACCTCTCCTGTTTGGTATCTACTTCTCTGCAGTACAGGCTAACACAGAAGGCCTCTGGCTAATGAAGTTCACAGATGACTGCAAACTAGGAGCCATAGTCGTGTCCCCAAATTATATGGGCATCCTACAGAAGGGCTTCACCGAGACAGATGCCTGGTGTCAGAGGCATGGCCTCAAGCTCAATGCCAAAAACTGCACTGTCATCCCCTTTGGTAAAAATTCTGTACCCATGAACTACCACATAAATGACAGTCTACTTAACGCCGAATGTGTGATGAGATCTTGGGACCCAGGTGGACATTAGTCTCTCCTTTGATAATCACATCGCCACAGTAGTCAGGAAATCCTTCTATGTGGCACACCTCATCACAAAAGGGTTCTCATCCAGGAAAAAAGAGGTCATTGTTTCCCTCTACTTGGCACTCATTAGACCCATTATAGAGTACAACACCCCTTTTGGAATGTACCTCACAAGACATCTGCAGCAGCTGGAAAGGCCACAGAAGTACCTCACAAAGAGGATTACTGGCCTCAAACAGATGCCCTAAGCCGACCGTATCAAAAAACTCCAGCTTTACTCTGTAGCATATTGCCTACTCCGAGGAGATCTCTGCCTAACATATAAAGCCATGTTAAAACCAGAGCTGTTGGACATGCTACACCCAAAGAAATCCCAATCCGTCTGAGCTACATGCTCTAGGGACCTAAACCTTGTCACCACAATAAACAGGACATGCTGGAGGGATATATATTCCTGTCCCAGAGACTTCCTATACTCTGGAACAAGCTACCCATCTATGTCAAGCAAAGTTCCTCATTAGCACTCTTCAAGAAAACTCTTGATGAGTGGATAGGAAATACACCCTGGGGATCACTTCTGTGGGTTTGCTCAACAGAGGCACAGGAAATTAACTTTCTTGGGTGGAGTAAGCCAGGGAACCTTGTTGGCTAGACTTACTTAGGCCCTTGGGCCAACAGCCTAGTACCTACCTATGAACTTATGAGCTAGATGAAACATAAACATGCTTTTTGAACATTTATTTTACTAATGCAATTTAAGTTAATGTTATTTAATTCCCTATCCTAATGACCTCCTACTGTCATCTGGTAACTTAGACAATAAACATACGAACCACTAGTCATGTCTTCCCTTACGGCTGACTCTGTTTGGTATGGGCGGTGCATCAGTCTCATCGCAATGTGAGTCAATAGCTTCACCTGTTCCAGTCTTCTGAACCAAACCAGAGGTAACAGCAACAGTGTAAAGGTATCACTGTGGTATGGAGGGCTAAAACCCTAAGAAATAAATGACCCAAACTTAACAAGCATTCCAGCTGCTGGAAAATCTAGCAATGGAGGAAAGATGAATGATAAAGCAATGGCTGCTTGCTTTTCTCTCTGTGGAGGACAGTGACAATGCATGGGGGCATGCCCAGAACATATCAGCTATGAAACTGGCTAAATGATATTTGATGAGTGGGCAGGCATAAGAGATGAATGTCACCCCACAGGCGAGAAAGCTCCGTCAAATCACCAATGCACACCTACTTCCATGAAATAACCAGCATGTCAGAAGTAGTGCAGAACTCATTTTTAAAGTTTGATTTCAAGCAGCATATGAAGCAGCAAAATGGTTTACTCAAGTCCACCTTCAACATCAGGATTCCCCCAATCACCTTCCCGATTTGCTACCATCCTGACATCTGGAGGCCCATACTCCAGGGAATTACATGGATGTCTAGCATTTGACGGTTAAATACTGTGAAAAGGGACCCAAAGAAACATGAGAGGGCCTAAGTGTATGCTTCTTCCAACCAAACAAATCCTCCTACTAAAGATCCTTGTTTTTTGCTATACATATATGCCAGGAAAGATGTTAATCCCTCTACAAGGGATGAGTCCTGGGCAAAGCCACCCATGCTCTCCTTTCCCCAGTCTGACCCTTTGCTATCATGGCCATTATTCAAATCCAGGAAATCACTGTCAGCCAGATATACTTGTTAACTGTACCAAATTCCTCGGTACTTCCCAGTTTTGGGCTCAAAATAATAGGGTGCCACCAATTCCTGACTGGCCCCTTTAAATCCCAATTTTGTTTTCATACGGTGCATTACAGTACTGATGTTGCCACTAAGTTACTGCAGTGTCTCTTGCACAATATGGGATTTTCTGATACAGTATTAATAATTACAGCCAGTGAGCAGTGCCAGATATTGTTTAGAAAATGCATCTGTATGCAATACGTGTTGTGTTTTTAACATTTTAGGGGAATTAAGAGTAATATTTAAAACATGTCATGGATTTTGACTCTTTGTTCACAACTGTTGCTAGGTCTCCAGGCACCAGTTAAGACACACATCTTCTCTACAAAGGTTAAAAATATATAAAATTGATTGCTAGTAATTTAAAAAGTAGTTTGTTACAGTTAAATCATTAGGTGCATTAGCGCTTTAGAATGACCATAAATGCAGTATCGACATTCATTTATAAAGCCATCTCTGCACTGCCGGTCTGCCGCACCATCGTATCTTCCTTATTATACACTGTAGAATACTGCACAAGATTTTTCTGTATCATGTCTACTGGGCAATGACTTTCATAACTTAGACACTATAAGGTGCAAGCAAAATTGTCCTTCCTAAACGGCATTTTGCAACTGTAATCACTCACGCATACACACACACATGTGCACGCATGCACTCGCACTGTGCATACAGTTTGCCATAATAAATTAATACTATTAAAGGAGTATACAATAACATTGTTTAAAACATTGGCCAGATAGGGGGAAAAACAGGCATCATCTTTAAAATGGCAAAATGTTTAGTGAGCTACAAAACGTACTCTCATGACACCTAAACACAGGAGAATAGGCACACACACAACATTCTGTGTGAATTACAAGAGCTGACCATACCTGCTTACTCATGATAAGGAATCATTTCTTGGTATGACTATCTGTAATTACTGGAATCGGCCTCAAGCCTATAGTGGGTATAGCTGAATGTTCTCTTTATACAGGTGAGTACTGAAAGAGGTATTGGCCGGCCTTCTTCAAAGTTTACCATGAGTCCTTAATACTTATGTAACTGACTGCTATTACAGGTAAGATACTTTTTTATAACACAAACCTGCTCACAGGTTTTGTTACAGCATACTATAGTCAACCAAATATACTGGTTTATCTATAATGAAACACAAACACACACACACACACACACACACACACACAAAAAATACGTAGATTCTCCCAGTCACAGTATATTAAATCCTTAACATATAACATGAACAAAACTGCTTTGACATAACCACCTAAAGCAGTTCACTTTAACTCCCCCTCCTCAATTAATTACACTTGGAAAATCAGATCAAATAAGTAGAGGCTAATTTATTATACAAATGGACTCACTCAATGCACATGCATTTAGTATCACCCCAAACTGCTCTCCCTCTGTCACTTTTTCACCCACTTTCTTCCCTAATCATATCTCTTGTCATATCTCTGACTAGCAACAACCACCTATCAGCTTAGGTATCTTGTCCCTAATCCACATTTTCCCTATTTCTGTTCGCTAATCATTTCTACAACTTAATCATTTCTTGCTTCCTGTTATTTTTAACTGCCTTTTTCCTTTCCCGTGCTATTTATCATTTAACCAAGCCTGCCTGGTGTAACAGTTCTCTTCTCATTCTCTGCTGCCCCAACCTTTTCTTTCCACTTCCACCTCAAGCAACCATAAAGGCCAATTGTCCTCCATATCTTTCCCATAAACCTCCTTCCAAATATCCCTGGTCTCTTCCATCTACCCCTGACTTTCTCTCACAAGCCCATAACATGTAGGTCACCCCTTTCCAAATTGCCACATTTCTAACAACCTTCATCCACCTACTGTGCCTTCTCTCTCTTTTCTCTCTCGATTGTCTTGGCACCCTATACCATCTACTGGATTAACCTTAAATACATATTATTACGGGTCACACCTCTCTCAGTATCATTGCCATCTTCCACCACTCCTCCCAAACCTCATCCAGTGATCATAACTCACTCTCCCTTATCTACCAATGCCTAAGCTTCTGCACACCCTTCCTAGTACCTTCCCACACTTTCAAATCTCAATGTATTGCACCTATTTTCCCTGTATCCATCTTGCCCTTTGATTCGTCTTGTACCACCCCCTTCTTTCTGCTCCCATTCAAGTTGTATTTTACAAATCAACCTAACCAATCACCCTTTCTCAAATTATAATATAAATTTTACTCCCCACAAACTTCATATTTCCCACTCTTATCCTCCAACACGTTATGCAAACATTTAACTTCCCTTTTTAGATGTTTCATCAGATATCTGTCTTTGATTTACATTCTGTTTTGGGGATACTGGAGTGGTAATGTGCTGATCAAAACTGACAAACTGCAGGCACAGACTGGGTGGAAAACAAAAGAAGTTATGTCTTACCATAATGTTCCATCTTTGTTGTCGATCTTCATCTATTCTTGACTTCTGGGTACCATTCTGATCCTCAGAACTGATCTGGCCGTTATATAGCTTATAACAGTCAAAAATCTCTCGAACTAACAGTCTACCCACAATGTCCCTCTCTTACAGAACAATACCATGAGACCTAACTAAAGTCAGAAGCCATGTCCAAAGTCTATCCTAACAAGGAATCCCAGAACAGCAAATCGTTCCACCAGGACTCTACAGGAGGGTGCTGGTGAGGTGGGATGCAAGAATAGATGAAGATCAACAACACAGATGGGAACATTGCGGTAAGACATAACTTCTTTATCTGATGTTGTCAATCTTCATCTATTCTTGACTTCTGGGACAGTCTCCAGCTACCTTAGATCCTGGGTAGCCCTGTGGAAGAACATTCCTTAGAACCATAAGGAGGCTCTCCCCCTAGAGATCATATCCAATTTGCAATGAGTGATAAAGGTATGTGAGGTAGCCCATGTTGCAGCTACGCAAATTAAAGACATGGAAGCTTTAGAATGAAAAACAACTGAAGTCGCCATAGATCTGGAGGAATGTGCCTTCACCAGCATAGGAATTCTTTGATTCTTTTTCATGTAAATAAAGGGAATGCAATCCCTTAACCATCTTGACAGAGTAACCTTATAGACAGGTTTGCCCAAGGTTGCTCCTGCAAGAGAGACAAATAATGGTTCTGACTCTCTTAATTGCTTAGTTCTGTCCAGGTTAAAACGTAACTGCCTGTGCACATCTAAAAGGTCTAAGCAATATTCACCCTTATTAGAAAAATTTGGGAAGAATACAGGAAAATCTGCAGATTGATTGATCTTGGCCTCTGAAACCACTTTAGGAAGAAAGGACAGGTTAGTTCTGAGTGACACTCTGTCTTTGTAGAAAACTAAATAAGGGGGCTTAAAACATAACGCTTGTAATTTGGAAACTCGTCTTGCAGAGGTGACGGCTATCAGAAGAAGCATTTTCTAAGAGAGAAACTTCAAGTCACAGGTAGCTGTAGGTTCAAAGGGAGGTAATGTAAGTGATTGCAAGACAAGCGTCAAATCCCATGGCGGCAGAGGATCCTTGAATGGGGGTTTTAAAAGAATGGTGCCCTTAAGAAAAACCTTAAACTCTGTGAGAGATTAAGGGCTGATCAGGAGAACCATTCTGGAAGTTTTAAACAGCTGCTAAGATAACCTTAACTGTGGAAGCAGAAGTCCCTTTACCAAAAATGTTTGATAGAAACTCTAGAACTTTTTCCACTGGAGCTGAAAAAGAATCAAGACCATTATCATAACCCCAGATAGAAAATCTCTTCCATTTAGTACAGTCGAGATTCCTGGTGGATGGTTTATGGGATGACAACAAAATGTGTTATACAGGAGATGGAATGTCATTATGCCTGGCGACTAACAGAATTGGAGAAACCAAGCAGTCAGCTTGAGAGTCTGTAGATTGGGATGCACTAGTCCCTGGGGATGGGACAAAAGATCTGGAAATGCGTCCAGAATCCACAGGCAGTGAAGTAGATGAGGCCATAGGAAGGGAAACCATATTTGTCAAGGCCAGTAAGGTGTAATGAGGATTACTTTGCTTCTCAACAAACGTATTTTCTTGAGGAAAAGAGGGAACAGAGGGAATGGGGAAAGGCATAAAGGAGACCCAGGGGCCAATCGAGGAGAAGAGCATCTCCAGAGACTCCCCCCTGAGGGGGAATTAGGGCAAAATTGCTTCTGCACTTGTTGTTCCTGGGTGAAGCAAACAGGTCGCAGCAAGGCTGGCCCCAGCAAAGAAAGATTTTGTTCACCACCCTGGAATTTAGAGGCCACTTGTGAGACATGAGGATACATCTGCTCAGATTGTCCACAATCACGTTTGAACTCCCCAGGATGTGAACTGCTACCAGAAAGCGGTTGGAAGTTATGGCACATTACCACACTTGAAGGGCTTCTCGACACAGCAGGTAGGACTTGGTTCCCCCCTGTTTTTGATGTACCAGACTATGGAAATATTGTCTGATTGAATCTCTATCATCCCTTGAGATAAGGCAGAGTGAAATGCTTGCAATGCTAGGAGCACCCTCAACTCCAAAACATTGATATGCAGACTGGCCATGGAAGGGGACCAAGTGCCTTGGACTATCTCCCCCAGATAATGCCCCCCCACCCCATCTGGGAAGCATCCAGAGTCACTATGACTTTGGGCTGAGGAGGGACAAAGGGACGGCCCACAAGAATCTCTTTTGACTGCCTCCACCAGGACAGGTCGTCTTGCAGCGGCTGGTTATAAAAACTGGGTAATCCATGGCGTGAGTTAGAACTGACCATTGGTTCGCAAG
The DNA here is from genome assembly GCF_019279795.1 of Protopterus annectens. NCBI lineage: Eukaryota > Metazoa > Chordata > Ceratodontiformes > Protopteridae > Protopterus > Protopterus annectens. The sequence continues at coordinate 1,301,612,473 of NC_056733.1, forward strand.
AAACCATTGAAGGAGTTTCATATAAAATCTTGCTAGTGGGACTAAAGTGATCGGTGCTGCCATGGAGTCCAATGCTTGCAGAATTAGCTGAGCCAGAAGGACAGGCTGAACCTGAGATTGTATTTTCTGTAACCTGCGGTGGTGTAGAGATGCCACACAAGACAGAGGGTTTAGACAAGCTCCAATGAACTCCACATCCTGAGAAGAGATTACTTGAGATTTTGCACATCTGACTGTAGTGACCAACTGCTGAGATAGTTGTTGAATAAGTAGATGCCTGGTGGAAGTGGTGAGGAGCCAGTCGTCTAAGTAAAGAAACACTTGGAATCTGTGTAGCTTTAAAAGTGCTGCCACTGTTGCCATACATTTGGTGAACACCCTGGGAGCTGTGGTGAGGCCAAAGGGCAGCATTCTGTTCTGGTAGTGACTGGCTCCTAGCCAGAAGAGGAGAAACTTTCTTGAGTGTTTGTCCATTTTTATGTGGTAATATGTGTCTTGAAAGTCGATAGAGCACATCCAGTCATTTTCCTCTAGAAAGGGAAGTATAGACTGAACCGTGACCATCTGGAATTTTGACTGTTGGATAAATTTGTTGAGAATGCTAAGATCCAGAATTGGTCTCCAGTCCCCTGTCTTCTTTGGCACTAAAAAGAACCTTGGGTAAAATCCGGATCCTAATTGGTCTGGTGGGACCTCTCGGATAAATCTTTTTCTAGTAGGTTTTGTATTTCTAATGCTGCTTGATCCCTCTGACTGGGTGGAACATCGGGGAGTCTTGCTCGGGTTCTTGGGTACAGGGTGAAGGGGATTAAATAACCTCTGGAAATTATCCTTAGTACCCAGGCATTGGTAGTTATGCATCTCCAGGGTTGTTGGGTGCAAGGAGAATCTTCCCCTGACTGCCTCCAGAGGCAAGGAATTGGGCCTTCTTTCAGGACCACTGGTAGTGTTAGCCAGAGAAGGACTCCCTGGAACCCTGGTTCTGCGGACCACTTCTCCCCCTTCTGCCCCAAGGGGAGTGTGTACTACGTGTGTCCTGGAAAGGATTCTGGGACTTCTTGAACCACATTTTGGAACTCCTCTGATTCCTGGAGTAGGACCCCTGAGGACTGCCCACAGCAGACAGAGTCTTTCCATCTTTCTTACACATGGATACAGTTTCCTTAACTTTGGGCCCAAACAATGAGGATCTGTCAAAGGGAACATTGACAAAGGAAGACTTGAATGGTTCTGTAAACTCGCACAGGTGCATCCAGGCATGTTGTCGAATCGAAACACCTGATCCTGCTGATGTGGTTGCCTTATTGGCTGCATGCACAATGAGCCTCATGGACGAGTTTGAAATAGTCTCCAGGGTAGCTAACTGGGAGGCCACTTTTTCTTGAACCCCCTCAGCTACTGCTCCCACTAGGGTATCTCACAGCTCCTTGACCAGATCTCTCGGACACCAAGTGAAGTGTGCCAAAAGTTTCAAGGACCTGATGGAGAAGGCCGATGACGCATAGACCTGCTTCCCAAATCTATCTCTCGCCCTGCACTCTAGGTTAGGGGAATGTACAGTACAACTTTCCTCAAGTAGTTCTTTCTTTGTGGCAGCCACTACCACCATGGCATCAACTACTAAACCTGTTGCCCAATGTGGATGGTCCTCGGGTGGAAATAATTCTGTCAGGTCTCTGAGGGATAGGCTTTATAGAGTCAGGAGCTTTCCAGACTTACTGAGTGATCAATTTAATTAGATTGCCAGCAGGCAGGGTCACCCAGGAGGTAGATGGGCGAGCTCCAAAGGCCTGCAAGTACACAGATTCCTTGAAAGAAGGGTCTTTGGGCTTCCAATCACCCTTCTGTTTTAGGATCACCAGAATGTCTCCAGAGGAGACGTCTTCTGGGGGGTGATTGGGTGGGAGAGAACCCCCCCTCATCGAAATCCGTGTCCTCTGTGACGGATTCTTTGGAAGAATCAATGTGTTTCCTCTTACACATCTTATGCCCCTCAGGACCCTCTCCCTTCTGGGCGGCACAGTGGTGCAGTGGTTAATATTGTCACCTCACAGCAAGAGGTTCTCCGGTTCGATTCTCGGCTGGGGTGCCTTCTGTGTGGAGTTTGCATGTTCTCCCTGTGTTCATGGGTTTCCTCCGGTACTCGGTTTCCTCCCACATTCCAAAGACATGCATCTGGAGCATTTCTCCCTGGGCCTCCGCTGAAAACAGGCTCTGTGGAACCTAGTTGGACATTCCCGGTCAACAAATGTTAAATAAATAAAATAAATGAAATAAATAAATAAATGTGGACATAGCGGCTGTTCTTGATGGCACCTGTAAGGTTGCTGGTGCCAAAGAGTCACTTCATTCTGAGTCATTTGGCACCTTAGATTTCAGTTCCAAAAAAGAACCTACAGATGAATGTTTATGCTTCTTTACTGTTGGTGCCAAGGGTGATGTTGGGACTGAACAGGAAGATTTGGTACCAGAGGCCGGAGGAGACTGGTCGGCCTTGGACAAGGCTTCTTCCAAAAGGGCTTTAAGAAGCCCTTTGAGAATAAGTTTATTTCTACATTCTACCAGGGCTCTGTTATTGAAACCCTTGGCAGACAGTACAGCCAGTATTCAAATGGGACGTACCCAAACAATATACACAGCATTCATGACCATCCGAGTTTGGCATTTTTCTGCCACACTCTCTACACTGCTTAAAACCAGCATTGGATTCTCTAGATTTATCTGCTATCGCCCTAAATCAAAAAACCTGGAGAGGCTGAAAGGAAGGAAAAAGGAAGAGAAAGATCAAGCACTCACAACAGGAAAAAACTACTACCAGCAATGGTAGAAAGATTACCTAACAGTAAGAGGAGAGAGAGAGAGAGGAAGGGAACTAGCAACTATGGTAGTAAATAATACCAACGGTAAAGGGAAACATACTCACAGCTAAAGGGTAGACAAAAGATTATTTAGAAAAAATTAGAAAGGACTTCCAAAAATATAACATTTTTAGTTAGCTACGAGGGAGGAGTCGGCTAAGTGCTAGGAATCTAAATAAAAAACTCCACTCCCTGGAAGCTCTCATTACCCTAGAGAATAGTGATGTCTGCATGGTCACTGAGCCATGGTTTAAAGCCGCACATAGCACACCAACACTTCAAGGTTATAATGCCTTCCACACATTTAGGCCAGCTAAGGTGGAGGCGTCTCTATTTACAACAAAAATAAATATACTTCAAGGCTGGTCAAACAGGGCAATGCATTTGAGCTAATCCAACCTCAGATCACCACAGGTAAAATCCAATACCACTTCCTTACAAGCTGTAGGTCCCCCTCTATGACCCTGGAAACCCATACCATGTATTTAAACTTATTAGAAACACTAACCATTCAACCCGATACCGTATTCTTGGGTGAGTTTAATTACCCCACTATTAACTGGGAATCTTACATGACAACAAGCGTACATGCACAGAGATTCCTGGGTTTTGTAAACACATACTCCTTGGACCAGATAGTCAATACACCAACCAGGGGTGCAACCATACTGGATCTGGTCCTCACTAATATGGGAGACTGCTGCACACCCCCTGCTGTAATGTCTTCCCTAGTAAGGTCAGACCATGAAATGGTCTCCTTTGAAGTAAAAATAAAACCTGGAGCCCCAGCTAAACCTGGAATATTCAGGAACTATTCTAAGACTCACCTCCTGCTATTAAGTGAGAACTTGTCAAAATTTCAAGCCCCCATAAACCCTGATAACACTTCTGCCTATGCAGAACTGTTCATAGAAACTCTGTACAAGCATGTTAATAGCTGCATAGAGGCAGCTGTACCCACCAGGAAGAAGTATAGAACTAACTCAAAAAACAAGCCACCCTGGTGGAATAGCAAAATCAATCAGCTGTATAACAAGAGGAAGAAAATCATGGCAAAAATTAGGAGGTGCAGCACCCAGCAGAATAAAAACACTCTCATCAAGCTAAACAAACACCTCAGAGGACAAATAAAGTCTACCAAAGCCAAATTTGAGGTAAGTTTGGCCTCCCAGGCCAAGGACACAAAGCATTGTTTAGCTATGCCCACAACCTCAAAGGCAATACACAATTGTGTGCAGAGCTCATTGTAAATGGAGTCACCTATACTGAGCCAGAAGATATAGCAAACCTCCTGGCTGATAAATTCAGCTCTCCCCAACTTTTCATCAGGAAATATCAAATATAACTCCCACTATTATCACTAGAGAACAGGTCCTTAATGCTCTCTAAGACCAAGAACACTGCATCAATGGGCCCAGACAATATCAGAGGATGCCTTCTAAATAGCATGAAATTAGAAGTTATGTACATACCATAACGTTCCATGTTAGTTGTCTTCTCTCGCCTTCTTTCTTGCTGGATGGGTTCGGAGCCGATCCTCGGCTCTGACTCGGCACTTGCTAAGCTCGAGAACTCATTTTACCAGCTCGAGGCAACCCTATATCCCATGATGCAAGGCGTGACTACCTCAGATCTCGTTTGGTAGCTAGAAGAAAAACCCTGCCAAAAACACTTCTTCCCCTGGAAGAAGATTACTAAATGTAGGAGAAACTAGGCCAATAGCAGCTAACAATACTGAGTCTTCCTACTGGGAACTCTTGGAAAGAGTGACAACACCCCCCCCAAAAAAAAAAAAAAAAAAGGAAGGTACAACCTCAAGATCAGTCCAGGCCAGGGGGAAGGAGGGAGGGATGCAAGAAAGAAGGCGAGAGAAGACAACTAACATGGAACATTATGGTATGTACATAACTTCTAAATGTTAAGTTGTCAAACTCGCCTTCATTCTTGCTGGATGGGACCGCGTCCCTAGCACCTCTATCCTGGGTGGCTCAATGGAACAGACTCTTGAGAACTGTGGAACCAAACCTAGCCCTGTCCCTGGAGGCCAAGTACAATTTGTAATGAGAGACAAAGGTGTGAGGAGTGGCCCAAGTGGCTGCTGCACAAATGGTGTCAATAGGTAGCCTATCCTGAAAAGCTGTAGATGTGGAGAGGCTCCTGGTAGAATGTGCTTTTGGTTTTGAGGACAGTTGCTTGCCTCTAAGATGATAAACATAAGAAATGCTAGAAGACAGCCATCTGGATAAGGTCACTTTAGAGACTGGGAGACCTTTTCTGTTCTCTGCATATGAAAGAAATAGTTGATCAGATTTTCTGAATTGTTTAGTTCTGTCCAAATAATATCTGAGTTGACGATGGACATCTAAGCAATGAAGTTTTTGTTCAGCTTTGTCCGAATAATTAGGGAAAAAAACTGGCAAATCAATAGATTGGTTAAGATTCGTCTGGGAAGCAACTTTGGGCAAAAAAGATGGATTAGTTCTTAAAGATACCCTATCTTTGTGAAAAACCAAGTATGGGGAATGGACACATAGGGCCTGAAGTTCAGAAACCCTTCTAGCTGAAGTAACAGCAACCAAGAAAATTGTTTTCCAGGAAAGAAACTTTAACGAACATGTAGCAGCCGGTTCGAAGGGGGGTAGAATCAAGGATGCCAGCATTAAATTCAAATCCCATTGCGGAGAAGGATCTCTGATTGGAGGCTTCAGGAGAAAGATACTCCTCAGAAAGGCTTTGCAGAGTTTGTGGGACATTATGTTTTGATCCGCTAAACCAACATGAAAATTAGAGATTGACGCCAATTGGACTTTAACTGTAGAAGAAGAAGAGCCCGATTGAAAAATCTCTGCCAAGTCCAAAACTGAATGCACTGGAGCAGTAAAGGGATCTATGTGTTTAGACGTTGCCCAGAAAGAAAAACGTTTCCACTTACTAGCATAAATCTTTCTGGTGGAGGACTTTAGAGAAGCTACTATGATATTTCTAATGGGGTTAGAGATCATAGGAAGCCTGGCTAAGGAAGGAAGTGGAGCAACCAAGCAGTGAGGTTGAGAGAATGAACGGCCCGGTGTGATTGACCCGACTGGTGGGTCAGAAGATCTGGAACTGGGTCCAGATGCCAAGGCTGCGCAAGGAGATGACGATGCAGGGACGGAAACCAAATTTGTCGAGGCCAGTAAGGGGCAATGAGGATCAACTTGGCTCTCAATACGGTAGCTTTCTGAATAACTTGCGGTATCAGTGGAAATGGAGGAAAGGCATACAGAAGTCCCCGGGGCCAATCCTGGGTCAGAGAGTCTCTCGGGGAATGGCCTGGTAGAGGAAAGAGGGTGAAGTCCGGACATTTGCTGTTTTGGGGTGTAGCAAAAAGGTCGCAGGAAGGGAAGCCCCACTTCTGAAAAATCTCGTCCACTACCGATTGTTTGAGAGACCACTCGTGTGGCATGAGAATAGCTCTGCTCAGTCTGTCCGCTAAGAGGTTGGATCTCCAGGGGATATGCGTTACTATCAGAAACCGATGAGAGGAGATTGCCCATTGCCAAAGTCTGAGAGCTTCTCGACACAGTGGGTAGGATCTGGTCCCGCCCTGCTTGTTGATATACCAGACTACAGACATGTTGTCCGTCTGAACTGCAATAGTCCCTAAGGGAAGAAAGTCGCTGAGGGCTTGCAACGTTAAAAGCACTGCTCTCATCTCTAGGACATTTATGTGCAGATGGTATTCTATGGGTTGCCAAGTCCCATGGACCATCCTGCCCTGATAATGCCCCCCCCCACCCGATCAGAGAGGCATCCGAAGTGACTGTGGCAACCGGAACTGGGGGAACAAACAGTCGGCCCTGATGGAGCAGAGGAGAAGACATCCACCAGGTTAGATGACTCTTGCACGACTGCGTGACGAAAATCTCTTGACTCATGGGGAGCTGCTGGGATGACCACTGAGCGAACAACATCCACTGCAGAAGACGCATGTGGAAGCGGGCTAATGGTAGTAGAACAATGGCCGCAGCCATAAGACCCAGAACCTTCAGGACAAATCTGGCTCTGATCTTCTTGCTGAGCAATATGATCCGAACATACTTCTGTTTGTCCAGAATTCTTTGTTTTGTGAGTCTGGCTGACATACTGACAGTGTTTAATTCTGCGCCTATAAAGGTAATAGATTGGCAAGGCAACAGAGAAGATTTTTCGAAGTTTACTGAAATCCCCAATTGTTTGCAGGTTTGCAGAGTGTAGTCTCTGGCCTTGAGAAGTTGATGCCTGGTGGTGGTGGAGAGGAGCCAGTCGTCTAGATACGGAAACACCTGGAATCCTTGACGTCTCAGATGAGCCGTAACCACTGCCATACATTTGGTAAACACTCTGGGGGCTGTAGTGAGGCCAAAGGGCAGGGCTCTGAATTGAAAATGACTGGACCCCAGCCGAAAGCGGAGAAACCTTCTGGAGCGCCTGTGAATCTTTATATGATAGTACGCATCCTGAAGGTCTATTGAGCACATCCAGTTGTCCTTGCCCAAAAAGGGTAGAATGGACTGAAGTGTGACCATCCGGAACCTTGCCTTCTTGACAAACTTGTTTAGTTTGCTGAGGTCTAAAATTGGTCTCCAATCTCCCGTCCTTTTGGGGACCAAAAAGAATCTTGAGTAGATGCCGGATCCTACTTGGTCTGCTGGCACTAGTTGGATGGCTCTTTTTGCTAGGAGCTTTGATACCTCCTGCTTTGCCAATTCCCTTAGACCGGGTGAGACATCTGGAAGGGATTGATGAGTAACGGGATACCTCTCGAAAGGGATATTGTAGCCCTCGGATATGATCGACTGTACCCATTTGTCTTGAGAGGGGGAACGCCAGGCTATTGGGTACAGCGACAATCTTCCCCCGACTGCCTCCAAGGGTGGACAGTCGGGCAACACCTCAGGGATGCTGGAAGGGTTTATCAGGGAGAGGCTCCCTGCTACCCTGATTCTGCGGACCCCCTCTGCCCCTAGGGCGCCTATTATTATTACCCCCTCTGCCTCTGGGGGTAAACTGACCACGTGTGTCCGGCGTGACTCCTTGAGATTTACGGAACCACATCTTCCCTCCCGTCTGACCCTTTGGATAGGGTCTTGAAGGGGGTGGAGAAATGGACTCCTACGGCAGAAAGGGTCTTGCCGTCTTGTTCACACCTGGTCAATGTATCCTTCACCTGAGGCCCGAACAAAGCCGAACCGTCAAAGGGGGTATTGGTGAAGGACGCCTTAAAAGGGTCTGCGAAATTACAAAGCCGCATCCAAGCTTGACGCCTAAGTGCCACTCCTGTGCCTGCGGCTCTACTCGCTCCATCGGCTGCATAAGAAATGAGCCGCATGGAGGAGTTAGTCAAAGAATTGAGGATTCCTAGCTGTGAGGCAATCTTTTCTTGAGCCCCAGCCGCGGAAGGATCCTGAACCATTTCACCTAGTTCTTTCAGAATGTCTCTCTGAAGTCTGGTAAAGTGACAAAGGTAGTTCAGCGAACGCATAGTAAAGGTCGCTGACGAAAACATCCGCTTGCCGTACCTATCCATGGTCCTAGAGTCCTTGTTAGGAGGATGGACAGGCACAGAAGGATCAGCAAGTTCCTTCTTGGTGGCCACCACCACCATAGCATCAACAGGGACGCCCTTAGAAAGAAACTGTTTGTCTGAAGGGGCTGTGATGAATTTGGAAGGCCTCCTAGGAACTGGTTCCACAGAATCCGGGGCTGCCCACGCCTTCCGAGCCACCACTTGCATGAGTGGGTCGAAAGGCGGAGACACCCAGCAGGTGGAGGGTCGAGATCCAAAAGCCTCCAGGTATACCGACTCATCCTCGGAGGGGTCAATGGCAGGCCAGTTCCCCCTCTGTTTAAGGAGTTCCAGGATGTCTGAAAAGGAGACATCCTCAGAGGGGGACCATGGGGAACCCTCCGACTCATCTAAGTCAGTATCTGATGTAGTAGACTCAGGGGAGTGTGTGTGCTTCCTCTTACACGTCCTCTTACGCGGGGGTTCTCCTGCAGGATCAGGAGAAACCTCGGAAGAGGAAGTTCTTCCCAATGGGGAAACCTGGGGCGATGGATCTCTGGGTCCGGGAGCAAGAGACTGGCAAGAGACATCAACAGGCACCAAAGATGGAGGAGCTAAAGGAATAGACCGTTGACCTAGCTCAGGGGCTAGGACACTCCTCATCACCTCGAAGGCTCCTCTCCCAGGGAAGCCAGACGAATCCCGGTCCGAAGAAACAGGAATCCCCGGCCCCACCGAAAGAGAAGGCTCCGAAGCCGATGTCAGTGCCGAGCTCACCAATGCCGAAGCTCCGTGAGGGAGAGCAGGGTCGGACAAGGGTCCGATGCCACTCGCCCCCTCGGAGCAGACAAGGGAGATCCGATGACCGGATCCCTCCAAAGAAGGTCTCATGGAGGAGATCGGAGCCAAAGACGTCAGAGCCGAAAGGGGAAGTATCGGCTCCGGCGCACCCACGGTCACCGTTCCTAGAAGCTCCGGGTCCGAAATCTGAAGGAGAGTCGGAGGAGGAAGTTCAGGGGGATGAGAAATAGCAGACGTCTGTTGAGACGGGCTATGGAGCATTTGGGCTAGTGCCTGTGACTTCAACAGTCTGCTTACCACCCTCTCTAAATCATGGTCTGACAGCCTGGAAGATCTTGAAGATCGGCTCCGATGGCTCCGCTCCGACAAAAGAGGAGATCCCGGAGCCAAACGAATCGAGTCGAGGGAAGGAGACCGAGATCTCTTCCTGGATTGAGCCACCGGAGCCGACGACCCCTTGGCTCCAGATGGAGCCGAAGACTTATCGGCTCCAATACTGGATAAAGACACGTCGGCTCCGGCCAGAGCCGACAAAGTAATGGGTACTTGTGTATCGGAGCCAGACGGAACCAACACTACAACCTCCAAAGTGGAAAGATCAGCTCCAGCCGGAGCCGATCTCGACTCCGAAGGAGTCGGAGCCACAGCCGAAGGCTTGAGAACTACAGCCTGGGCTTTAGATGGCTTAGAGGGCTTAACCAACCCAGCCTTGGTCGGAGAACCCTCTGGCTTTAACAAGCCACGAAGAATAAGCTTATTTCTTCGTTCCTGCAGGACTCTCTGGCTAAAGGAGTGGCAAATAGCACAGGAGTCCTGCAGGTGTAAAGGCCCCAGGCAGTACACATAAGAAGTGTGACCGTCTGTCAGAGACATTTTCTGACAGCACGAGTCACACTTCTTGAAGCCCGAGACCTTTACTTCTTTAGACATAATTATGTCCACAATACACAGACACACAACAATCACACAGTTAACCCACAAAAAACACACCAACACTAACCTGACAGGAATTAACTGAGAGGGAGGCTTAAGGCCTGAAAAAAGGAAATAAATCCCGACGTAAAATAGAAGGATTATAGGGTAGGGGATCTACTAAATGTATTATACAACCCAATAAATGACAAATAAAGGGAAAGGGAGAAAAAACCCTGACTAATCTTATACAAAATTCAAGCTTTACCTGAGCTGGTAAAAAGGAGACCTTTTCGCTAAGCAGCAAACGAGATCTGGGGTAGTCACGCCTTGCATCATGGGATATAGGGTTGCCTCGAGCTGGTAAAATGAGTTCTCGAGCTTAGCAAGTGCCGAGTCGGAGCCGAGGATCGGCTATGAACCCATCCAGCAAGAATGAAGGCGAGTTTGACAACTTAACATCATGACTTATCAGAGCTTCTGGAATTACTATTTAACTGTAGCCTCCAAACAGGCTTTGTGCCTCATGAATGGAGAAAGGCAACAATCATCCCTCTGCACAAAGGTGGTGCATCTACAGACCAGTAAATCTCACTAGTCTTATATGTAAAGCCATGGAAAAAAATTATCATGGAGATGATCAACACAGATACAGTAAACCTCCAGACACTGGACCCAACCCAGTTTGGTTTCATCAAGGGCAGATCATGCCTACTCAACTTAATGGACTTCTTTGAAAAGGTCAGCAAAGCAATGGATGAGGGCAAAGGTGTTCACACTGCCCACCCTGACCTGGACAAGGCATTTGACACAGTACCCCACTTGGATACTGCTGACAAACTCAAGAGGTTAGGTACAAACCCATATGTCACCTGGTGGATAGCAAGCTGGCTCACAGACAGGACCCAGGAAGTTAGAATTGGGGAGTCCACCTGTACAAAGAGGCCAGTCACAAGTGGGGTCCCTCAGGGATCAGTCCTTGGACCGCTCATTTTTGGCATTTACTTCTCAGAAGTCAAGGCTAATGTCAGTGGTCTCTGACTGACTAAATTTGCAGACAATTGCAAATTATGAGCTGTCATTGAATCTCACACTGACACAAATGTTCTCCAGAAGGGGTTGATACAGACAACAACTGGTATCTGGTAAATGGTATGGACTAAAACTAAATGTCAAGAAATGCATAATAGTATCCTTTGGGAAGTCATCCATCCCTGCTAACTATCATACTGACAACACAGCCCTTAGAGTTGACCTAGTAGTCAGGGACTTAGGGACACATATAGACAATAATCTCGCCTTTGACCATCACGTGTCTACAGTGGTGAGGAAATCATTCTATGTTGCGCAACTTATAAACAAAGGTATGGCATCTAAGTCCAAGGAAGTCACTGTTCCACTGTATTCGGTATTCATCAGACCTATTGAGTACAATGCGCCTTTGGTATGTACCTAACCAGGCATATCCAACAATTGGGATGTCCATAGAGGTTCCTGACTAAAAGAATACAGGAAGTAAGTAATATGTCCTATGCAGATCGCCTCAAGGCCCTATCTCTGTATTCTGTCTCCTACAGGCTTTTGAGGGGAGATCTATGCCTAGCATACAGGGCATTGTCAGAACCCACTCTGATGGACCTCTTGCATATCCACAAAAGAAACAGCACCAGAATTACCCGTTCTAAAGTCTTAAATCTTGCCTGTGATATCAATAGGACCTGCTGGAGAGATAGGTATGTATCCCAGAGACTACCTTGTCTATGGAACAGGCTCCCCAACCATGTGAAGCAGAGTTCCTCCCTAACCCAATTCAAGTACAACTTAGACAATTGGATAAGAAACCAGAAATTCATCCCTGGTTTGGCACCTATGTCTCTAATGGACGGAGGTAACCTGTAAATGGTTCATCTCCCAGACCCATGCTTACACTTATCAAGGGTATCAGAACTTGTCAGAGATTTGGGATGCATGGCTAGGCTTAAAAAGGTCCCTGTGGTCGTTAGCCTAGTAAACACCTATGAACCTATGACGCGTCTTGCTGTAAGAGCAGCAAACGAGATCTGTGGTAATATAGAGAGGGGCATTGTTGGTAGACTGTTAGCTCGAGAGATTTTTGGCTGAAGCGAGCTATATAACGGCTATGAACCATACCCGGAAGTCAAGAATAGATGAAGATTGACAACATCAAATATAATGTTTTAAAAGCTAGTAGAAGGACAACATTTTACATTGCTGTTATTACCTTATAGTCTGTACTTGTTTTCATAACAATCAATTTGAGGCAGAAATTAAGAGGGAATGAGGATGGGAACATTCGGTGGAAGTGGTGTAAAGTGGGGGGAGACGGGGGGAATTATGTGGGTCCAACATACGGTAAGTAAAAAAAGGCTGACAGGAAAGATGGTTCAAAAATGTATGTGGAAGAGAAAACAATGTAGAAGGAAATGGAAGAAGACGTGAGAAATGCTGAATGTATGTCATAATTATTTAAGACACTTCTTATAAATCTTTATTTTTAACATTAAAATTAATAATTTCATACAATTATATATAAGCCCCCACTTGTTGTCGACATTTCTGTTCCTTCTACTCCTATTTTATAAAGCTGTTTTTAAACTTTGTTTTTGCATTAAGATTGCTTTTATGTCATTTGTCACGGTAACATTAATTCTGCATGACATCGTAATCCTGTTTTTGTGACATGCCAACATGCAATTAGTTCAGATGTGACGACAACACTAATGTAACAGCACCTTATGTAAGGAGAAGGGAAAAGAGGAGGATGACTTAAATAGGGTCAAACAGACTGCATCTTTGCGGATTGCCTAGGCAAAGGTTAATGGAGATATGAACTACAGCTAGAATACGTCAAACTAAATAAATGTGATATTTTGTGGAGATCTCCAGAAGGCAAGCTCTCTTTTGGCAATATATGCTTTACTTTTTCATTAGTTAGACAGCTGTACTGCTTATCTCTCCATTTATTTTCTCAAGAATTCTGGACAAAACCAAAACATAATTGGGAGGAAGGGGAAAATGTCCAAAATTATCAATAATTTGTAAGTCTTCTCTTATTCATTTAGAAACTTAATATAAAATAAGTTTTGGCTTATCAAGTTTTCTCCAAAAAATAAGAAGTAAGAAACTCTAATCAGTAATCCTCAGTGACTTAATTAGAAATCGAAAAATTTATGCGGGACAAAGAAAGCTACGAAAGAAAATTAGGGATGTTCTGCAAAATCAAAGACATCTAAGAGCCAAGCTTTATTGATGTAGACATTGTTTATTTTTCACCATTGAGAAGGTTATTAAATTTAAGTGTACATAGAGCACAATGTGATTATAAACAATTCAGATCAGTGCAAAATAGTTCTATTATTAGAACTGTGAAAATGTTCCTTATTTTTTTCTCTCTCCTATGTTGCAGGAACACTATCAGTACAGTCTATCTACAGTAGCTATACATACAGTATATACACTATATATATATGCATATAAATATATATATATGTATATATATATATATATATATATATGTATGTATACCATGTTTGCCTTACAAAGTGTATGGCCCTAGCAGTTGCCTATTCCACTACCCTTGGCAGCCACATTTTCCTCATGTAGACAACTTGCTGATTTGTGCCAGTTTTGTATTCAGATTCTTAGAGTCCTTGAATAAGACTGCATTCCTCCTTTCCCACCTGGGCTTCAAAAGTCCTTCCTCACACCCTCTCAAAGAATTGTTTTTCTGGGGTGTTTTGATAGAGGCAATAAAATAGGATGGCCTTCCAGCCAGTAGTTTGTGTTGACTTGGAGCATTTTCTTGGATTGCTCTTTTCTAAATGTGGCCTCGGCAAGCAGATTCCTCAAAATTCTGGGCCTCATGGCATCTGCGATTCTCATGATACCACTAGGCAGCCTACACGTAAGAAAAAATTGAATGATTCTTGAATTGTTGGACTCAAATGCAGTCACCCTTGGATTTCCAGCTACCAGTACTGGGATTTGTGAAATGGAGCTGCAGTGGTGGAGGATCACTGTTTCTAAATCCAGAACTCCCTTTCTCTCTTCAGTCCTCAGTCCTATCTGTCCAGATTAACTTCATATTTTGCTTGGGCGGGGGGCAGTGTCTATGGGATTTGAAGTAGAAGGCTTATGAGAACCTAAGACACATAAAAGCACATAAATGAAAAGTATGCTGCCAGTGATATATACCTTAAAGGTTTTTCACCACTTACTGTCCCTGGGTCATTTTGTAGTTGTCACAGACCACACTATGACATAGTATATGAGGAAGCAAGGGGGGTACAAGGTCATACCCTCTTTCCCAGTTGGCAGTGACGGGCTGAAAGCTGGCTGTGCAGCATTCTGACTCTTCAGGCCTCCTACATTCTCTAAGTGCATGATGCAGTGGCAGCTGGACTAAGCAGATCCTGGACAGACAGTCACAAGTGGAAACTTCCTGCAGAGGTCTTCCAGGACTTTGTTCCAGATATGGGAAACACCTCAAGTAGATCTGTTTCTCCTTTCAAAATGATGACTAAAAATATCTGTTCAAGTCAGCCTTGCAGCCATGCTTGGAAGACTGATGCTGTATCAGTGGGAGTGGGATGTTGGCATAATGGTTAAGGTGCTTACCTTACAAACACAAGGTGCAGGGTTTGATTCTCACATGGGGTAATTGGCTACGCTGAAAATGGCCCACAAGGGCAGTTAGCCTAGTACTAATCTATGAAATTCTCATGGTCCTGAATGTTCCTGTAAGCATTTCCACCCTTTACAAGTACTTTGGAAATCATTTAAAAGGTTCAGAAAGAATTACCAGTGATCATTGTGGTAACCCTCTTTCATCCCAGGCAAAGTCAGTTCTCTCTTATAATTGAATTGGAGAAGGGCAATTGCCACAAGCTTCCTCACGCAGCATCAGGGGCAAATGGTACTACCCAACTTGGAAAATTTATTTTGATACCTTTTAGATATTTGTTCGTGAGGATGTGCAGTAGGTATACAAAGATGCAAGAGAATCTGCAACCAGAAAATCTTGTCTTAACAGGTGAAAGAGGTTTACTAGGTGGTGGCCACCAATAACACAGATCCCAAAAGGGTTTTGACCTTTCTGGTTTTGAAATTGTGCGAGTTACTTAGAGATGTTTGTCATATGATTCTGTCAAAGTTTAACTTGTAGTCATCTCAGCTTGTCTGCCCAAGGAGCCCCCTCTTGTTTCTCTCTTTGCGGTCAGCTTATGAAAGGAGCATTGCACATGAGCCCCCTCCCCCCAAAAAAGCAAATTCCTCCTTCCCGCGACATCAGCTTTGTTCTTTGAAAAAGACATTTCCTTCTTTTGAACTTGCCTCTCAGGCTGATTTATGCTCATTACTTGGAAGATTCATGCTGTAGGTAAATTGGACACTCTAAATTGGCCCTAGGTGTGAGTGTGTGCATGTGTGTGCCTTCTGTGGAAGGTTGGGCGCCGGGCTGGCAACTCGACACTGTAAAACTCCACTGCCAATCATAAGCGGACAGGTGATCCGCTGTGGCTACCACTAACAGGGAAAAAGCCAAAAGAAGAAGAAGACTTGGAAAATCGTTACTCGTTGCTCTGAGATCTGCAAGCTCTCATGGTGGGCCAACACTAGCTGATTTTTCACAAGAACTGGGTTGTGTTACTCACTAATCCATCAATCATGCCTACAGTTTGTTTCAGAATTTAACTTTAATCAGGCCATTAATCTCCCAGTATTCTCTCATGTCCTAAAAAAAAAGGGAGGGAAGATTCTACATGCCTTTTAGATGCACACAGGTGGCTAAAGTACTACTCTGACAGACAAAGCTGAACAGCTGTTTGTCACTTATGACTGGTGCTGAGAAAGGTCAACATGTTTAAGCAAGATGGTTGCAGTCCTGCTATTTTCTGGTTATTCCCATCATGTTCATAGGTTCTTAGGTTTATACTAGGCTATCTGCCCTAAGGCATTTATAAGCCTAGCCCAGAGTTTTTGTGGCTTATGCCACCCCTTATGTTAAAAAATACTGTGCCCATTAGTTTGTTGTGCCTCTGTCCAGCAGTGACACAGAGATGATTCCTGGGGTAAACCTACGATCTCCCATCCACCGGTCAAGATTTCTCTTGAACAGAGCCAGCGAGGTGCTCTGCCTCACATGGACCGGGATTTTATTCCACAACATAGGGAGTCTCTGGGTGACAAATCTATCCCTCCAGCATGTCCTATTTATATCCGTGCTAAGGTTTAAGTCACTTGCTCTAGTGGATCTGGTAGATTTGGATTTTTTGAGGTGGAGCATGTCCATTAATTCCGGGTTGGACAAGGCCTTGTATGTCAGGCACAGGTCACCTCTGAGCAGACGGTATGCGACTGAATAGAGCTGGAGTTTCTTCAGTCTGGCAGCATATGACAAATTTTGGAGTCCCTTTATCCTTCTGGTGAGGAACTTTTGGGAACTGAGGAACTATGTTAAATAGCTTCAGGCAAGGTTAAGGCTAAGTTGACTAGACCTTATCCTGTTTGATGGCATGTTAGAAAGTGGTAGACTCTAGAAGAATTGTAGAGGTAGCAACCTAGTTCTGTGTTCATACAGTCACAAAGCACTGCAAACTGAATTCCGTTTTCAAGGTCCAGAGCAGGCTTTGCTAGTCCCATTTTCCAGGGACTCCTAAATCTCTATCCTCCCAGATAGGGTAAGCTTTGGGAATGCCACGGAGGTAGTGGAAATGATGGACATTGAACAGTTGCATAGGTCCTACTAACTTAACAGTAGATGTTTAAATTCCTCGCTTCAGCGGCAGCACTTGCCTGCCATCCCTCAGACTGTTTATAGTTTAGATGTATTACGTCTGATTTCTGTGGTGGTTGGAGTTTTTTTTATATGTGATTGTGATTGGCTGTGAAGTTACTCTTTCTAGATGATTCTGGTTTGTTTTTTTACCTTTGTGGAGAACAAAAAAAAAAAAAAAAACGCCTTAACACTTGCTCCCTGTCATAGCTGAAGGCTTCCCTCTGGATATGCTCAGTCAATCAGCTATCAAGGAAGGAAGAAAGAGGGAAGTTTGAGCTTTTCAAACTTGGGACAGTACTGGGTTACCCTGCCCGATAATCTAAAAAGCTAGTGAAGCAGTGAGAAATTGTAACATTTACTGTTACGGGTAGGAAGGACTTGCACAGCTGTAATTTTTATGTGGTATATAAATTGGGGGTCATGAAGTCCTACCCTCTCTGTTCAGGCTAGCCATGGTTGACTGTAACCTGCCTATTCAGCATGATCTATACCTGCAGTCAACATAAATTTTTTTTCAGACCAGAACACAGCTGCATGCTGCTGAGACTATTCAGGACAGACCTTCACCAGTGGGTGTTGCATACAGAGGTCATAAGGTGACTGCTAACCTGAAAAACTCTTAAAGTTGATCCGTTCAGATCCATTCAGAGCTGGCAGTTGAAGCTCTGTGCCAGCACACCTTGTAAAAGACCTGAAAAATAATTCCTTTTATTTCCTGGGGACAAGGAATATTCCTTTATGCCTTTCCACTAATAGCGGGTGTCTTGGTAAAGGACTTTGTAAATGTACCCTTTGTAACTTCCTTTTGGCTTAAACAGGGGATATGAAGTTGTTCTGTCTCACCGTTCATTCCTTATTGATGGGTTCAGATCTGAACCTCGGCTCCGAGTCGACCAACTGCAAAAGGTCAAGGTCTTCAACCAGGTCAAGGCCAACTCCCTATCCCATGATGCACCCTGATCTTCCCTTAGATCTAGTTTACCGCTTCAGCTTGATCGGATGTTCACCAGCTCTGGCCAGTGAATAACTTTTCTTGTTTGAATATTATAGCTATAATTTTAGCAAAAAATGTAATCATGTAGCACTGATATAGTAGTTAGCGTAGCTTGTTCTTATTGTTAGATATTTGACTATTTAGATTAGACAATTAATCTTTAAGGCTATTTTTTTTTTTTTTTTGATAGGCCTTCTATTCTCCCTATCTCTCTTGAATTAGCTTAATTACAGAGAAATTAGTGGCCGCGTTTTAGGCCCTTTATTTCTCTTTACTCTTTAGCTAAAAGTGTGTGTTAGCTCTTCCGTAGGGCATATAGTTATATATATTCTAGCATAGTTTAGTGTGTTTAACAGTTACAGCCCTTATTTTTCATAGGGAACAGAGTTTCTTCCCTTTTAGAGTGTGTTGTTTAGCCCTTCTTTTTTTACACGGCGTATAGTTACATTTACTTCTATAGTAAAGTTAGTGGCCATTTATTTCTACTTCTTTATTAGTGTTAGTATACTGTGTGTGGTGTGTTAGAGTGCAATTGCAGCCCTTCTTTTTATACAGGGCATATAAATAATTTCTGTGTGTACTGAATTGTTAAAGCTTTTCTCATTACAAGGTTTGAATAGTTGTTGTGTGAAACTTATTGCTGTTGTGGAAGATGTCGCACCAGGAAAAAGAGAAAGCCAAGTCTGGCTTCAAGAAATGCCCTAGATGTGTTCCTGACCCAGAGACTCCCCAGACTCTGGAACAGACTGTCCATATATGTCAAGCAGAGCTCCTCTTTGGCCCTCTTCAAAAGGAACCCTGATGATTGGATGGGAGATAGGAAAGTCACCCCGGGGATCATGCTAGACAGGGGTCCAGGTAAGTAAATACTGTGGGAAGAAATAGCCAGGGAATTGTTATGGCTAGGCTTGTATAGGCCCTAGGGCCGATACCCTAGTAAAAACCTATGAACCTATACATAGGGTCTATATCATATGTTTGAAGTTTGTAAACCTTGAACGTTAAATAATCAAACTTAAACGTTCGAAGTTTCAAACACTGAACATATGATTAAAAAAAAAAAAAATTGGGAACTTACCTGACTGTTGTAAGCAGGGGGAAAGACCCCCTGCACCCCCCCTGCTCTTTAAATATATCAACTCTGAGGCCGCACTATAACGCGATAAAGGGAAGATTTCCCTTACTGCACTGTAGTGAGGTCTCGGAGTTGGTATATTTAAAGTGCGGGGGGGCGAAAGGTGGCTTGGTCCCCAGCCTACAACAGTTAGTTTTGGGGTTTTTTTTAATCATATGTTCGATGTTTGAAACTTCAAACATTTAAATTCGATTATTTAATGTTTGACGTTTTCAAACTTCGAACATATGATACAGACCCATATATATATATATATATATATATATATATATATATATATATATATATATATATATATACACGCACACACACACACATATATATATATATATATATATACACACACACACACACACACACACACACACACACACACACACACACACACACACACACACACACACACAGATTCCTATTACAAGAACGAAAGTTCACTACTTTGCACCTGTAATAGGAAGCCTCACTTCTGTGAAAGTTCACTTTAACAAAAGTGAACTTTTGCTTAAGTGCACTTCACCAAAAACACCGCAGCACAGTGGAGGACATAAAAAACAAGCTATGTCCTCCACTATGGTGCGATAGTCACGGACCTTAGGGTTAGGGCACGGGTTAGGGTAAGGGATAGTTAGTAAAGCTATCCCCTTACCCTAACTCATGCCCTAACTCTAAGGTCCGTGACTATCGCACCATAGTGGAGGACATTGCTATGTCCTTCACTGCGCTGCAGTCATCAAAGACCTTAGGGTTAGGGCATGGGTCATGGTAAGGGGATAGCGCTATCCCCTTACTATGACCCGTGCCCTAACCCTAAGGTCCATGAGTACTGCACGGGAGTTCAGTACAACACCAGTTCGTTGTACTGAACTTCGCGTAAGTGCACTTTCGATTAAATGCACTTTCGCTGCAGTGAGCATTCCATGCACTATTTCAAATTAGTGAAAATTTGATCTAGTGTATGGAACACATACATACATATACACACATTAATTTGAGATATTGACAGAATACGATCCTACAAATTAATATACATTTTCTGAAGTAAAAGAAGCATATAACTCTAATTTCCATCCATCCATCTTCAACCCCTTTTCCCATTTGCACATGGGGTCAGGGTGTCATTTCAGCAGTGACAATTATCTCAAGCCAAAGTTTACACCGCCGCGTAGCTAGCTCTGCCTTGGTAGTTCATACCACACATTCATGCACACACTCACCCATGACCAATTTAGAGTGTCCAATCCACCTACTGCAGGTCTTTGGAATGTGAGATGCAAATGGAGCAACCAGAGGAAACCCATGTGACCGCAGGGAGGACATGCAGAGTCCACACAGAAGGTACCCCACCCAAGAAACAAACCTGAGAACCTCTTGCTGTGAAGTGAGAATGTTAACTGCTGCACCACCGTGGCCACTCCTGTATAATTCTAATTATTGTAATTATATATTGTGTGATTCACAACCTTTTCTCCAAAAGTCACCAGTTTTATGAGGGAACTGGGATTAAAAAGAGAGACTTGGATATGAATCTAATTTGAGGACAGTCAGAGGTATGACTCAGTACCCAGTATTGGCAGCTACCAAATTTGCTTACAAAACCTACTAATGCTTATTGGTATCTATATAACTACAAGAGCAGAAGGTTTCTGAATCAGATTTATTTCATCCATTGATCAGAATGATCTGATACCCACATACTGACAACAAGAGTGGCTTGTTATACCAGTGATTGTTATGACAGACTTTACTTTCTTATTAAGATTATTATAGTGTACAGTTCTTTTACATATGATGTTACAGTTACTGATGTATGTTATTTTGATGAATTTATGTAAGGGTGCAGCTAATGTGACATCAGTGTGTACATGCTAGAAATATGGTAGGGCACAAAGTAGAATGCAAAGCGTTTTACATGTCTATTGTCTATTACTTCACTTAAGATTTTTTGTTAATGCTGTAAAGGGATTTTAACTGGTGTTTCTGCGTGAATGTATATTTTCAGGCATAAAGTTAAACTGGGAACATTTTCACAAATATTTGAATGTTGGGGTCCCACAATTCCATTAGAGTGGGCAGGGTTACACTATTACAAATGCAAATTTTATGTTGATTAGTGTCCATATTTTTCATCGGCTGTACCTACTTTTCATGGGCCTTTGTCCAGATTTTTTGATTTCTCCAGGTTGAGAGGTATGCTGTCAGACCAAATGCCCTCACCACAAAACAGCCTTCATATTACATTATTTCTATAATATAATTCTACTTACTTATCTATGCTGAAATAACTGAGGAGGAAAAGGGGCATGACTTTACTGTAAACAGAGATGCCAGCAGGTTATGATATCAAGTAACAAAATATAAAAATAAGTTATGTCTTACCATAAAATACAGTTGTGTGCACTTACCATAAATGTAGATATTCAAGTGTAATCAACCCAAATGTGATGACTGCAACAGTGAAACACAAAGAACATAATACAGTTGTGTACATTTACCATAAATGTAGATGTTCAAGTGTATTCATTGTTGCAGTCCTGGTCCCCCCCTCCACACCCCCCTTTTCTCTCTCTCTCTCTCATTACAAGGAACTTTTTGGTATTTACTTTCTACTGGTGAGGTTCTACCACCATATCCTGGCTCCCACTTGGGGGTCCTGACAGGGTAAGAGGAACTGATGTAATGGCGTTGGCTGCCTTACTTTATACTACTGACAACCTGACATCAGTTCTGAAGCGACAGGAACCAACGCAGAAATACTAAGCCTCTGGCATTCGGGCTGACTGAGGGCTACCCTGGCAGGGATAACCCAAATGTGATGACTGCAACAGTGAAACACGAACATCGTTCCATCTATGTTGTCGATCTTCACTAATCCTTGACTGTGGGCTTGGTTCCGAGCCTTGTAACCAACTCGGCCGTTTACTTCAGCTCGCGTCTTCCAAACTCTCGAGTTAGGCTCTACCCATAATGCTCCCTCTAAATTACCTCATATTGAGTTTGCCTACATTAGTGGCAGACAAATAAATAAGAAGAATATGAAGCCAGTCCTGGGAGAATTCAATCCACTAAGAGTATCAGGCTAGGGGAAGGAGGGAGGGGATATCAAGGATTAGTGAAGATCGACAACACAGATGGAATGTTATGGTAAGACATAACTTCTTTATCTGATGTTGTCAATCTTTATGTAATCATTGACTGTGGGACAGAGTCCCCAGCTACCTGAATCTTGGGATGTCTCATGGAAGGTCTGTGGACTTCCAATAGATGAAGGGAAACTTCCCTCTGTTGGAGAAATTAGGGAAAAAGACTCGTAGTTGTAGTGTCTGACTGATGTTAGATTCTGAGCCTACCTTCGGTAAAAACAATAGATTAGTCCTAAGGAAGACCCTGTCTTTGTGAAATGTTATATAAGGTGGTTTTGCAGGACAAAGCCTGAAGTTCAGATACTCGATGTAATAGCCACTAAAAATAAAGTTTTCCAAGCGAGAAACTTTAAGTCACATGTAGCTGATGGTTCGAAAGGAGAAAGAGTAAGGGACTGAAGAACTAGTGTAAGATCCTGGGAAGCAATGGGTTCTTTAAATGGAGGTCTTAATATAAGGGCTCCCTTTAGAAAGGCTTTACAAAGTTTGTGTGACATAAGGGATGATGCAGCAAAACCCATATGGTAGTTAGAAACTGCAGCTAGACGACTTTAATTGTACAGGTAGAAGAACCAGTTTGATAGAGGTTAGCTAAAAAGTTCAAAGCTTTATGAAAAGGGTTCGTATAAGGATCAAGTTCATTATTGAGGGCCCATCTTGTGAATTTTTCCATTTATTTTGATACACTTTCCTAGCTGAAGGTTTGTGATGGGCCACAGTGATTTGGCGGATGGGAGAGGAAAGGGAAGAATGCCTGCCTGGCAATCATGGGAACTGGAGAAGCCATGCAGTGAGCTTGAGATGATGGAGATTCAGATGAACCATTCCCTCTGGATGAGACAGCAGATCTGGAGTTGAGTCCAGCATCCAAGGTTTCCGAAGTAGATGAGGCCAGAGGAAGGGAAATCAAACTTGTCAAGGCCAAAAAGAGGCAATGAGGATTATTGTGTTCTCCAACTTCTTGGCTTTCCTTAGAAACTGGGATATTAGAGGGGTTGGAGTAAAGGCAAATAGACCGGGGGAACAATCGTGGAGAAAAGCGAATCTGGGTGACTCCCCCAAAGGGGGGATTAGGGCAATGTAATTGCAGCACTTGTTTAGAGGGGATGCAAATAGATCACAGCAAGGTTGGCACCAGTGACGAAAAATCTCCTTCGTCATCACAGGATTGAGAGACCACTTGTGAGGCATGAGAATGGTTCTACTTAGTTTGTCCGCTATCACATTGGGAGCTGCCCGGAATATGCACTGCTGTGAGAAACTCTGAGGGCTTCTCGACATAGTGGGTAAGATTTGGTTCCTTTTTGTTTGTTGATGTACCAGACTACCGACATGTTGTCCATCTGAATCGCTACTGTTCCTGGAGGAAGGGCATCCTCAAATGCTTGCAACGCTAGCAGCACTGTCCTCATCTCTAGAATATTAATGTGCAAATTGGCCTCCAGTGGGGACCAAGTGCCTTGGACTGTCTTTCCCAGATAATGCCTCCCCACCCCATGAGGGAAGCATCCATGGTCACTATGGCTTGGGGCTGTGGAAGAATGAATGTCTGGCCCAAAAGAATCTCGTTGGAGTGGAGCCACCATGAAAGTTACTGTTTGCAGCGATTGATGATCAAGATTTGGTGTGACACTGGCTGGTCTATCAGAGACCACTGGGAGGCTAATAGAAATTGTAGGATTCGCATGTCATATCTGGCTAAAGGAACTAGAGTGATTGAGGCTGCCATTGAGCTTAATGCTTGCAAGGCTAATTTGGCTGGAACACTTTTGTTCTGGATAATGTGGCTGACCTGAGTTCTGATCCTTTGTAGTCTTTCCAACGGGATAGAGGCAAGACCTGCAATTGTATCCATCAGGGCTCCAATGAATTCCAGTTGTTGTGAAGGTTGTAAATTTGACTTTTCGTAACTTGTTGTAATCCCTAGAGATGCACAAAGATGCAAAGTGCAATCCCTTGCAAGTTCTATCTGATGCCTGATGGTAGTGGTAAGGAGCCAGTTGTGGAGGTATGGAAAACCTCGAAATCCTTGCAATTTGAGATGAGCTGCTACCACTGTCATGCATTTGGTAGCGCAGACTAAATTCAGACCTGATGAATCTAGTGTTGTTTGTATAGCTTGAGCACTAATCCAGACCATCTTTTTTTGGAGGAGGTTCCCCTGCACCCTTGTGGCAGGAATGTGCAGTTTGAACTTGTCTGATCGAAGACTGCTGGAACAGGGCTCAGTTTTTAGCTTTTTATTGCTTAATTGATTAATTTGTTTAAATCAGTTTGCTCATTTGCTATTATTATATTAAAAAAATACACTTTATGCATTGCTGCTTAGCTAGGGTTAAACTATTCCATGCGCCATAAAGTCTGCTCTTCAAATTTTCCCTTAGAACTAGCTAGTTTTTTAGTTTAAGAACTCAAATCTGTTTCTTTGAGTTCAGCATTTGTTCAGAACTCGTTGTAAGCACTAAATAAGTTACAAATTATTATAGCAATCAACTTTCCTCACTTTTCTAGAGGAAAACAGTTTTTAGTACTTATTAAATAAGCACCTATCCAGGCATGTCTAAGGGTCAGTGCCTGGTGTCTTCTCCTGTCAACCTGATGAATCTGGGCATCTTGGGGCAATGCAGCAATTGCCTCATGTACACAGACAACCCTCTCCTCCTACCACCCAACACTACAACCTGTGAGAGATGCACTTATATAGCCAAACTGGAAGCAAAGCTCTCTTCACCCAAGACTAGACTAGACAGTCAAGAGTAGAAGGTGAACATTTGCACCACACCAAACTCATCAAATAGTCCCTCAAAATCTACCCACCAAAACACACACACATAGCAACACAAAACACACACCTACATTCGCGAAGGCTCTCAATAAAAATCTGCTCAAGCAACAGAGACCTCCAAAGCAGGAACGCAAGCAACCTCCACCCCCCAGCACAACCCAAATGACACATACCCCACAAACTCAGTGTGCCACTCAACCACAGCCCATAAGACATAACAACGTACCCAACACGCTAGTCACAGGTGACTCTATAGTCAGGCACAATGATGTTCCATTCACCAGACTAAACAAGGAGAAAGTTACTGTCAACTGCCTGTTGGGTGCCAGGATCCACCACATAACGCACGCACTCAGGTCACTCCACAACAAGTATAAATATGACTCTGTCATTTTCCATGCAGATGTAAATTACCTCAGACGTACCTCTCTGCACTACATGAAAAGAGACATGGAGGAGCTCTCTGATCTTGTAGCCCAGGCAGTTATGACCCTAGCTCTGAGTAGCATCCTGCCATCACCCAGAATGATACCACAGTACAAGGACAAAATGATTGACTTCAACAATTGGCAAAGCTTCTGGTGTCATTCTAAGGGGATCCAGTATCTGTCTGCCTGGGATGACATGACTGACAGACCACGATGCTTTGCCAGACATGGCCTGCACCTTTTGCCCTTGGGATTTTGGATAAGGCTCTTGCCACCCCTATAGTGCCTCTTTTAGGCAAAGTTCAAATGACAAATTCACCACTGTAACATGTACAAGCAAGCAAAATCTGAGGGTAATGCTACTCAATGCTAGACATCTAAACCACAAAATGCATTCACTTAAAACGGAGAACATCGACATCTGTGCAGTGACAGACACCTGGTTCAAGGCTCCAGAGAGCATCCCTGCATTACCAGGCTACAATTCATACCACACCTTTCGTGCACCTAACCTGGACCGAAACACTAAAGGTGGAGGCGTGTCCATATTCATTAAGGATATCCACACCTTCAGGCTAGTTGCTCAGCATAATGCATCCGAGATTATCCAAGTGCAACTAACTCTGGGCAAGACTTTATTCCAAACTGCAACTTGCTACAGATCCCCAACCATGCCCCAGGATTCCCACTCCGCATTTCTTGATACACTGGAAACTATTAGGGTACAACCCAACACCCAAATAATGGGGGAGTTCAACTACCCCACCATTAACTGGGAAAAATACTCATGTACCAACTCTTTTGCTCAATGTTTTCTGGAATTCATAAATTCCAATGCTTTGGATCAACTTATCCACACCCCCACCAGGGGCAGCAATATCCTAGACCTGGTCATTACCAACATGGGCGACAGGTGTTCCACACCAGAGGTCAATTCCTTGTTGGTCAGATCCGACCACAATCTAATCATCCTAGACAGCCACATCCCGCCCCCAACCCCCATTACGGAAACCACCGTAAAAAATTTCTCTAAAAGCCAACTTCACGTTTCTTAAGACAGAAGTGGCAAACCTCATGACACCCATGCAGATGGACAATGGAGTTACGACTGCTGAATCCTACACAAATGCACTTTATAAGCACTTACACGAGTGCATGGATCTTGCTATCCCTAACAGAACTAAGATGCTATCCTCCAAAAAAGGAAGGCAATCTGGTTGTCACCTGCCATAAAGAAACTCTACAACAGAAGAAAGAAACTGTTGCAAAAAAAAAAAAAAGAGTAAAATCCCATGATTGGAGGAGCTCCCTGGTCAGCCACAGTAAGAAGCTGAGATCTCTCATAAAATCCTCCAAAGCTAGTTACTAAAACAAAATCGCCACTGATTCTAAAGACAACCACAAAGCATTCTATAACTATGTCAAGAATCTCAATGGCAACACTCAGATCTGCTCTGACTTATAGCACAATGGCACTAAATATATAGAATCAACTGATATTGCCAACATCCTGGCAGATAGGTTCAGTGCTAAATTTACCCCCCTCTCACCCCCTAAAGGGCCCATCTCTATACCGGAAGAATGCAAAGCTCCTGTAATCACGGCTGCACAGGTAAAAACCACACTCTCCAAAGCCAAGAATACAGCATCCATGGGACCTGACAACATCCCAGGCTGCGTTCTACATGAACTACAGAATGAACTGGCACCCCACCTAGCACCATGTTCAATCATAGTCTCACCTCAGGCTTTGTGCCCACTGAATGGCGCACAGTGACGGTTATCCCACTCCATAAAGGGGGAGCAACCACAGGCCCCGGGAACTACCACCCCATTAGCCTAACAAGCCTGGTCTGCAAGGCCATGGAACGTATCATCATGGAACTTATAAACAAAGACAGTGGTAATCTCCAAACTCTGGACCCCACCAAGTTCGGGTTTGTAAAAGGCAGATCATGTCTCCTAAACCTGACAGACTTCTTTGAAGCAGTCACCAAAGTTGTAGATGAGGGTAAGGTGGTTCACACAGCCTATTTAGATCTCGCCAAGGCTTTCAATGCCATCCCCCACTCTGGAATTATAGATAAACTCACTAAACTAGGTATAAAATCCCTATGTCACAAGATGGGTTGCCAACTGGGTCACTGACAGAACCTACACTGTGAAAGCAGCAGACTCCAAATTCGACTTCAGACCAGTGAAAAGTGAAGTACTACAGGGTTCAGTTCTGGGTTCTCTCCTGTTTGGTATCTACTTTTCTGAAGTACAGGCTAACACAGAAGGTCTTTGGCTAATGAAGTTCGCAGATGACTGCAAACTAGGAGCCATAACTGAAACTCCTAACTATGTGGACATCCTAAAAAATTAGAAGTTAAGTACCTACCATAACGTTCCATGTTAGTTGTCTTCTCTCGCCTTCTTTCTTGCTGGGTGGGTTCGGAGCCGATCCTCGGCTCCGACTCGGCACTTGCTTTAGCTTGAGAACTCCTTTTACCAGCTCGAGGCAACCCTATATCCCATGATGCAAGGCGGAACTACCTCAGATCTCGTTTGGTAGCTAACCTACCCTGCTAAGGACTAACCTAACATATTTAGGAAACCCAAGTTCATAATAAGAGTCCTATAATGAAAAACTCAGTAGGAAACAACCTGATAGGAACTCTTCAAGATCTGTCCAGGCCAGGGGGAATGAGGGAGGGACGCAAGAAAGAAGGCGAGAGAAGACAACTAACATGGAACGTTATGGTAGGTACATAACTTCTAAATGTTAAGTTGTCAATCTCGCCTTCATTCTTGCTGGATGGGACCGCGTCCCTAGCACCTGTATCCTGGGTGGCTCAATGGAACAGACTCTTGAGAACTGTGGAACCAAAACTGGCCCTGTCTCTGGAGGCCAAGTCTAACTTGTAATGAGAGACAAAGGTATGAGGAGTGGCCCAAGTAGCTGCTACACAAATGGTATCAATGGGTAGTCTATCCTGAAAAGCTGCAGAAGTGGATAGACTCCTGGTTGAGTGTGCTTTCGGTTTAGAAGGTAGTTGCTTGCCTCTGAGAGAGTACACATAAGAAATGGTGGAAGACAACCATCTGGATAAGGTCACTTTAGACACTGGGAGACCTATCCTGTTTTCTGCATAGGAGACAAATAATTGGTCCGATTTCCTGAATTGTTTCGTTCTATGCAAATAGTACCTGAGCTGACGATGGACATCCAAAAAATGAAGCTTTTGTTCAGCTCTGTCAGAATAGTTTGGGAAAAAGACTGGTAGATCTATGGATTGATTAATATTGGTTTGAGACACAACTTTGGGAAGAAAGGACGGGTTCGTTCTTAAGGATACCCTGTCCTTATGAAAAACCAAGTAAGGGGAATGGATGCAGAGAGCTTGAATCTCGGAAACCCTTCTTGCTGAAGTTACAGCCAGTAAAAATATAGTTTTCCAGGTCAATAGTTTCAAAGAACATGAAGCAGACGGTTCGAAGGGAGGTAACATCAAGGATGCCAACATTAAATTTAGATCCCATTGTGGAGGAGGATGCTTTATCGGCGGCTTTAGGAGAAAAACTCCTCTCAGAAAGGCCTTGCATAATCTATGAGACATAATGTTATTATCATGCAAGCCAACATGATACTTGGAAATAGCAGCCAGTTGAACTTTAACTGTAGATGAAGAAGATCCTGACTGAAAAATCTCAGCCAGGAAATCTAAAACAGAATGCACAGGAGCAGTAAAGGGATCAATATTTCTGGAATTTGCCCAAATAGAAAAACGTTGCCACTTGCTAGCATAAACAGTTCTGGTGGACGACTTTAAAGAAGACACTAAGATGTCTCTGACAGAATCAGAGATCATCAGAAGCCTGGCTAGGGAAGGAAGTGGAGCAACCAAGCAGTGAGGTTGAGAGAATGAATGGCCCGATGCTGTTGACCCGACTGGTGGATCAAGAGATCCGGAACTGGGTCCAGATGCCAGGGCTGCACCAGGAGGTGACGATGCAGAGACGGAAACCAAATTTGTCGAGGCCAGTAAGGGGCAATGAGAATCAACTTGGCCCTCAAAACGGTGGCTTTCTGAATGACTTGTGGAATCAAGGCAAAGGGAGGAAAAGCGTACAGAAGTCCCCGGGGCCAATCCTGGGTTAGAGAGTCTCTCAGGGGTTGGCCTGGTAGGGGAAAGAGGGTGAAAAAATCGGGGCACTTGTTGTTTTGAGGTGTAGCAAAAAGATCGCAACAAGGTGTGCCCCACTTCAGAAAAATCTGATCCACTACAGATTGATTGAGAGACCACTCGTGAGGCATCAGAATGGATCTGCTCAGCCTGTCCGCCAAGAGGTTGGACCTGCCGTGGATGTGCGTTGCTATCAGAAACCGATGAGAGGAGATTGCCCATTGCCAAAGTCTGAGAGCTTCTCGACACAACGGATAGGACCTGGTCCCGCCCTGCTTGTTGATGTACCAGACCATGGACATGTTGTCCGTTTGTACTGCAATAGTCCCCGTGGGAAGAAAGTCGTTGAGGGCTTGCAACGTTAAAAGCACCGCTCTCATCTCCAGGACATTGATGTGCAGATGGTATTCTATGGGTTGCCACGTCCCGTGGACCATCCTGCCCTGATAATGCCCCCCCACCCGATCAGAGAGGCATCCGTAGTAACTGTGGCAACTGGAGGAGGGGGAACAAAAGGTCAGCCCTGATGAAGAAGAGGGGAAGATATCCACCAGTTCAGATGAGTTCTGCACGATTGTGTGACTAAGATTTCGTGCCTCATCGGAAGACTGTGGTAAGACCGCTGAGTGAATAACATCCACTGCAGAAGACGCATGTGGAAGCGAGCCAGTGGTAGAACAACAATGGCCGCAGCCATAAGACCTAGAACCTTTAGTATCAATCTGGCTTTGACCTTGCTGCTCTGCAATAGAATCCGAACAAATTTTTGGATGTCCAGAATTCTTTGATCTGTTAGCCTGGCTAACATTTTGACGGTGTTTAATTCTGCGCCTATAAAGGTGATAGATTGGCAAGGCCGCAGAGAAGATTTTTCGAAATTTACTGAAATTCCCAAACTCCTGCAAAGCTGCAGAGTGTAGTCTCTGGTCTGAAGAAGCTGACACCTGGTGGTGGCGGAGAGGAGCCAGTCGTCCAAATAAGGAAACACCTGGAATCCTTGACGTCTCAGATGAGCTGTGACCACTGCCATGTATTTGGTAAACACTCTGGGGGCTGAAGTGAGGCCAAAGGGCAGGGCTCTGAATTGGTAATGACTGGTCCCTAGCAGCGGAGAAACCTTCTGGAGCGCCTGTGAATCTTTATGTGATAGCAGCGTCCTGAAGGTCTATAGAGCACATCCAGTTGTCCTTGCCCAGAAAGGGCAGAATGGACTGAAGCGTGACCATCCGGAATCTTGCCTTCTTGACAAATCTGTTTAGACTGCTCAGGTCTAATATTGGTCAACAATCTCCCGTCCTTTTGGGGACCAAAAAGAATCTCGAGTAGACACCGGATCCTACTTGGTCTGCCGGAACAGTCTGGACGGCTCTTTTTCCTAGGAGCTTTGAAACTTCCTGTTCTGCCAAATCCCTTTGACCGGGTGAGATGTCTGGAAGGGATTGTTGAGGTCGGATACCTTTGAAGGGGATTTTGTAACCCTCGGATATGATCGACTGTACCCACATATCTTGTGAGAGGGAATGCCAGGCTACTGGGTACAGCGAAATCCTTCCCCCCGACTGCCTCCAAGGGTGGACAGTCGGGCAACACCTCAGGGGTGCTGAAAGGGCTTCTCAGGAAGAGACTCCCTGTTGCCCTGGTTCTGAGGACCCCCCCTGCCTCTAGGGCAGCGTCTATTATTGTTACTCCCTCTGCCTCTGGGGTAAACTGACCACGTGTGTCCGGTGTAGCTCCTTGGGCTTTGCGGAACCACATCTTCCCTCCCTTCTGACCCTTGGGATATGGTCTAGAAGGGGTGGAAAAATGGACTCCAATGGCAGAAAGAGTTTTACCGTCCTGCTCACACCTGGTCAAGGTATCCTTCACCTGAGGTCCAAACAAAGCCGAACCATCAAAGGGGTATTGGTGAAGGGCCTTAAAGGGGTCCGCAAAATTACAAAGCTGCATCCAGGCTTGGCGTCTAAGAGCCACTCCTGTGCCTGCGGCCCTGCTCGCTCCATCGGCCGCATAGGATATGAGCCGCATGGAGGAGTTGGATAAGGAATTCAGGATTGCTAGCTGTGAGGCAATCTTTTCTTGAGCCCCAGCAGCAGAAGGATCCTGGACCACTTCACCTAGTTCCTTGAGAATATCTCTTTGAAGCCTGGTGAAGTGACAAAGGTAGTTCAGCGAACGCATAGCAAAGGTCGCTGAAGAAAACATCCGCTTTCCATACCTGTCCATGGTCCTAGAATCCTTGTTAGGAGGATGGACAGGTACTGAAGGATCCGCGAAGTTCCTTCTTAGTGGCCGCCACCACCATAGCATCCACAGAGACGCCCTTGGAAAGAAACTGTTTGTCCGTAGGGGCCGTAATAAACTTGGATGGTCTCCTGGGGACAGGTTCCACAGAATCTGGAGCTGCCCACGCCTTCCGAGCCACTACCTGCATAAGTGGGTCGAAAGGCGGAGACACCCAGGAGGTGGAGGGTCGGGATCCCAAAGCCTCCAGGTATACCGACTCATCCTCGGAGGGATCAATGGATGGCCAATTCCCCCTCTGTTTGAGGAGCTCAAGGATGTCTGAAAAGGAGACATCCTCAGAGGGGGATCGTGGGGAACCCTCTGACTCATCTAAGTTGGTATCAGATGTAGTAGACTCAGGGGAGTCTGTGTGTTTCCTCTTACACGTCCTCTTCCGAGGGGGTTCACCTGCAGGATCAGGAGAAACTTCGGAAGAGGAGGAAATTCCCAATGGGGAAACCTGGGGTGATGGATCCCTGGGCCTGAGAGCAAGAGGCTGGCAAGAGGTGTCTACAGGCACCGAAGAGGGAGGAGCTAGAGGGATGGACCGTTGACCTGGCTCAGGAGCCAGGACACTCCTCATCACCTCAAAGGCTCCCCTCCCCGGGAGACCGGAATATCCCCGTTCCGAGGACACAGGAATTCCCGGCTCCACTGAGAGGGAAGGCTCCGAGGCCGATGTCGGTGCTGAGCTTACCAAAGCCGAAGCCCCGAGAGGGAGAGCGGGGTCGGACAAGGGTCCGATGCCACTAGCCCCTCGGAGCCGACCAGGAAACTCGACGACTGGATCCCTCCAAGGAAGGTCTCAAGGAGGAGATCGGGCCGAAGACGATGGAGCCGAAGGATGTATCGGCTCTGGCGAAACAGTCGCTGTCCCGAGAAGCTCCGGCTCCGAACTCTGGTGGGGAGTCGGAGGAGGAAGTTCAAGGGGTGAAGCAATAGCCGAAGTCTGCTGAGACGGGCTATGGAGCATTTGGGCCAGTGCCTGCGACGTTAACAGCCTGCTTACCACCCTCTCTAAGTCGTGGTCAGACAGCCTGGAAGATCTCGAAGATCGGCTCCGATGGCTCTGCTCCGACAAAAGAGGAGACCCCGGAGCAGAGTGGATACTCTCCAACGAAGGGGACCGAGATCTCTTTCGGGACGAAGTCATCGGAGCCAAAGTCCCCTGAATTCCAGATGGAGCTGAAGGTTTCTCGGCTCCGATGCTGGATAAGGTGTCAGCTCCAGCCGGAGCCGACACGGCCACAGTAGATCGGGTGTCGGAACCAATCGGAGCCGAACCCACTAACTTAGAAACAGAAAGATCGGCTCCGACGGAGCCGGAGCCACCGGAGGAGGCTTAGATACTGTAGCCTGAACCTTCGGAGGCTTAGAAGGTTTACTGGACCCTGTTTTAGAGGGAGAACCTTCTGGCTTAAGTAAGCCACGGAGGATCAATTTATTCCTCCTTTCCTGCAGGACTCTCTGGCTAAAAGAGTGACACAAAGCACAGGAGTCCTGCAGGTGCAAAGGCCCCAGGCAGTAAACACAAGAAGTGTGACCATCTGTCAGAGACATTTTCTGACAGCACGAGTCACACTTCTTGAAGCCTGAGACCTTGCCTTCCTTAGACATAGTCCTAGAGAAAGAAAGTCACACACACCCCAACAATCACACAATTAATCCCCAAACACACAGACACACAGGAAGGGATTAAGTAATGGGGTCTAGGCCTAACTTAAAACTCTTTCACAATTATAAAAAGAATTTAAAACTTTTTAAGTATAAGGGAAATAGGGTGGCTGTAGAAACACTACACACTATATAAAAAAGGGGAATAAGGGAGAAATAAATCCCTGACTAAGCTTTTTGACAATATCAACTTACCTCAGCTGGCAAAGGAGACCTCTTTCGCTAAGCGGCAAACGAGATCTGAGGTAGTTCCGCCTTGCATCATGGGATATAGGGTTGCCTCGAGCTGGTAAAAGGAGTTCTCAAGCTAAAGCAAGTGCCGAGTCGGAGCCGAGGATCGGCTCCGAACCCATCCAGCAAGAATGAAGGCGAGATTGACAACTTAACATGGGCCTCACTGAGACAGATGCCTGGTGTCAAAGTCATGGCCTCAAGCTCTATGCCAAAAAGTGCACTGTCATCCCCTTTGGTAAAAATACTGTACCCATGAGCTACCTCATATGTGGTAGTCCACTTAACACCGAAAGTGTGATAAGAGACCTTGGGACACAGGTGGACAGTAGTCTCTCCTTTGATAATCACATCACCACAGTAGTCAGGAAATCCTTCTACATGGCACACCTCATCACAAAAGGTTTCTCATCCAGGAAAAAAGAGGCAATTGTTCCTCTCTACTCGTCACTCATTAGACCCATTATAGAGTACAACACCCCTTTGGATATGTACCTCACAAGACATCTACAACAACTGGAAAGGCCGCAGAAATACCTCACAAAGAGGATTACCGGCCTCAAACAGATGCCCTAAGCAGACCTCAGAAAACTCCAGCTTTACTCTGTCACACATCGCCTGCTAGGAGGCAATCTCTGCCTAACATACAAAGCTATGTCAAACCCAGAGCTGTTGGACATGCTCCACTTAAAGAAATCCCAATCCCTCCAAGTTACACACTCTAAGGACCTAAACCTTGTCACCACAATAAACAGAACATGCTGGAGGGATGTATTCCTGTCCCAGAGACTTCCCATACTCTGGAACAAACTACCTATATATATTAAACAAACCTCCTCATTAGCACTCTTCAAGAAAAATCTTGATGATTGGATGGAAAATAGGAAACTCACCCCGGGAATCACCTCTGTGGCTCTGCTCGAAAGGGGCACAGGAAAATAATTTTCTTGGGTGGTGAAAGCCATGGTACCTTTTTGGCTAGGCTTGTACAGGCCCCTAGGGCTGATAGCCTAGTACCTACCCATGAACCTATGAACCCTGGGGGCTGAGGTGTGTCCAAAGGGCAGTGCTCTGAACTGGAAATGACTGGCTCCCAGCCGGAAGCAGAGGAATCTCCTGGAGTGTTTGTCCATTTTTATGTGGTAATATGCATACTGGAGATCTACAGAGCACATCCAATCATCTCTTTCCATGAATGGAAGTACAGACTGTATCAAGACCATCTGAAATTTGGTTTGCTGAACTGCCTTGTTCAACTAACTGAGATCTATAATGGGTCTCCAGTCCCCTGCTTTTTGGGGCACTAAAAAGACACTTGAGTAAAACCCAGATCCTATTTGGTTTGGTGGGACTTTTCGGATGATTCTTTTGTTGAGCAGTTTTTGAATTTCTAATACTGCTGCTTCCCTGTGACTGGGTGGAACATCCAGGAGTCTTTTCTGGGGTTTTGGACTTATAGAGAGTGAATACTGTAACCTTTGGAAATGATTCCCTGCACTCATTTGTCCAATGTTATCAGTTGCTAGGCGGGTTGGTACAGGTATAATCGTCCCCTGACTGCCTCCAGAGGAAGGCAATTGGGCCTCCATTCAGGAGTGCTGGCAGGAGGTACAAGAGAAAGAATCTATGGACTGCTGGTTCTACGGGCCACTTCTGCCTCTGGGGTGGCATCTTCCATTATTACTTCCCTTTCTGCCCCATGGAAAGTATTTGCTATGTGAGTCCTGGAAAGGCCCTTGTGACTTCTTAAACAATAGTCTTCCACTTCTCTGTTTCCTGGACTAGGGCCACTGAGGAGTAGAGAAACATACGCCTACGGCAGAAAGAGTCTTTCCATCCTTCTCACTTCTAGCCAAAGTGTCTTTCACTTTAGGACCAAGTAGGGATGATCCGTCAAATGGTGCATTGACGAATAACGATTTAAATGGCTCTGCAAAGTTACACAAGTACATCCAGGCATGTCTTCTAATGGCTACTCCTGAACTCGCTGCCCTTGTCATCCCTTCGGCTGTATGGGCAATCAGCCTCATAGACGAGTTAGAAATTGCTTTGAGGGTGGCAAGTTGAGAGGTAAGTTTGTCTCGTACCTCTTCAGCTACTGCTCCTAAGAGGGTATCCAAGAGCTCTTTGATCAGATCCCTCTGTAACCTGTAAAGTGCGCCATGTATTTCAAAGACCTGAGAGCAAAGGTTGAAGAAGAGTAAAAGCGCTTCCCGAATCTATTCATAGTCCTGGACTCCATGTCAGGAGGATGGATAGTAGGACTTTCCTCAGCAAGTTCCTTCTTAGTGGCTGCCGCTATCACCATGGTGTCCATGGGTATGCCTTTGGCCCAGTGTTTCTCTTCTTTGTGGGGCGGGAAGGATCCAGTCATGTCTCTTGGGGATCGGTTTGATGGAGTCAAGCATCTTCCACATCCGCTGATCGATCAGTTTAATGAGCTCATTAGTGGGCGGAGAGATCTAAGAGGTAGATTTTTGGGCATGAAAAGCTCCTCTGAGCAAGGCTGGAGGGAAGACCAGCCATCCCTCTGTTTCAGGATTTCAAGGCTGTCCCCAAAGGAAACATCATCAGGGGGTGACCTGGGGGAACCCTCCCCTTCATCAAAGTTGGTATCTTCAGTGAGGGACTCCTCCAGGGAGTCTAACTGCTTCCTTTTGCATTTTTTCATTGTAGGTACTTCTTCAGGGGGGTGTTCTGGGGAAGTGTCCAAGAGGAAACCACCAAGGTGGGCGTTTCCTGGGACTTTTGTGCCTCTGTCCTAGGGAAGACACTGATGGAAGCTCTGGTCGAGGACAAGTAGAAGGTTGGCTCAACAGGGATGGCAGAGACTGTGAGTCCACAATGGTCAAGGCTTTCTCCATGATTCAGAAGGCCAGAGGGATGGGAGCCCGGAACCAAAAAAGACTCCTTCGGAACCGTGGTCGCACCCTGCACCGAGAAGGCGACCCCCAAAACCAAAGCATGGGTTGATTGAACGAAAGCCAAAGGCTCTACTTGAGATTACTGAAATCTCAGTAGACCGACATTCATAACACCGAGCCAAAAGGCATGAAGTTTCACATCAGCAAAACTTCACATTACTGACCTCTGAATGTCCGACAATCCAAGCTAATACATGCCAAAACCAGTATTGTATTCAGTGAATTGCCTAATGAGAGCAATCCTTTTATTTTAATGTTTTGGCAGGGGGCTGCACCCCGCTGCATCCCCCCAACCCCCCTGCTACTTAAAGATACCAACTCTGAGACTGCACTACAACGTGCACATGAGCGGACTTCCTGTTCCACTCAGCCTGGACTGTCGGGCATTAGTAGGTTGGTAATGTGAAGTTTCGCTGATGTGAAACTTTGTGCTTTTTGGCTCGGTGCTGTGAATGTTGGTCTACTGAGATTCCAGTAATCTCAAGTAGATCCAAGCCTTAGCACTGAGGGTTATGGAGGGCTGTGAACTAAATGAAGCCAATCCATGCACCAACCAGCAGGGGAGTCTCGACCCTGGGAGGCCTCCAGTTCCAGAAGACCAGAGGAACTCAAGGCAATCCTTGGTTCCAGAGAAAAGTTTCTTACTGGAACTGAGACAGTCGAAGCTGGGAATGTTGGAGCTATGGACTCCAATGACTCAAAAGGAGTTGGAGTAAGAAGAAATGGTGCCGTATTAGGGCCGGTCCCAGTGCCGACTTGGCTAGGAACTGAAGATAATCCCCTTGCCGTCAGGAGCTGACCCACCAGTCCCATGATGTCCAATTCTCAGAGACTCTTTGTGGATCAAACAGATGAAGTTGAAGGAGACCTAGCGGGTCTCAGTTTGACAAAGGGGCTCAGTGGATGGTCTTTGAATGGGTCAATTGAAGGAGAGTATCTGCTTCGTGGTAATGGAGGTAAATCTGATTGTTCTGGTACTGATGTACTTTCTGGTGCCAGGGCCATTGGTGCCAAATCCGATTTGGCAGGGGCTGGGTCCTTTTTCCATTCAGTGCCGAGGAATCTTTTGACATCGAAGGCTACTTCAATACTTTTTTAGGTGGTTCAGAGGAAGTACTCAGAACCGAGTGAGATCTCTTTTTATGCTGAGAAGAAGAAGAAGAGGAGGAGGATGATCTGGCTTCAGTCTTGGGCCCAGAAATGGCCTCTTCAAATATCCTCTTTCAGTAAGCCTTTCAGGATAAGTTTGTTTCTCTATTCAGTGACAGTCCTGGTGGAGAAACCATGACATATAGAGCAGTTCTCTTGTAAATGTACTACTCCGAGACAGTACACACAGGAGACATGCCCATCCAAATTTGGCAATTTCCTATCGCACTTCTGACATCTTTTAAATCCAGAAGTGCCCTTAGAAGGATTAGTAGGAGTGTCTGCCTTTTCGGCCATTAGACAGGATTTACAAGAAGACACACACACGCACACACACTACTGCGAAAAATAACAGACAGGAGAGACTTTTTTTTTAAAGGGATAGAAAGAGAAAGAAAAAAATACCAACTATGGTATTCAAGAAATACCTAACAGATAAAGAGTACCAACAATTGTATGTAGAAAGACTACCAATGGTAGAAAAATAGGCAGAAAAGGCACTAATCAGATAGATTTGATAGCAAGAGCAGCGGGTAGAAGATAAAGAGATCGGAGAAAGTTTAAGATAGTTTTAGGATAGTTTAAAGATAAATAACCAGGAAAAAAATTGCTATAATGAAAGCCAAATCTCGAGAGAGATTGGACGCTTCAGACACATGAAGCGGCAAACGAGAACTGGGGTGATTTAGAGACCAACATTATGGGAAGAACTTAGGTCGAGAGTTTGGAAGGGGCGAGCTGAAGTAAACGGCTGGGTCAGTTCCGAGGCTCGGAACCGAGCCCACAGTCAAGGATTACGTGAAGATTGACATCAGAGCAATTGTTAACCAAGTTGTTTTTAGAACTGCATGTACCAGAAATTTTACTGCTTGATCTAGCTTTATATGAGGACTTACATTTTTATAAGATAAGATGAGGACTCAAATAAGTCAATGCATCTAGTAAACATCAAATCATATCATTACTGAGCTCAGGATGTGAGAAGGTACTATTTGATGCATTTTACTGCATAGATGGGGGGATTTTATACTCTGATTATTACACTTTAAATATATTAGAACACAAACAATTGTTAAAAAGATAAACGTTAGAGTACAGGCTGTAACAGCTTCAAAGCCAGACAAGAATCAAGGGATGAGGAGATTAGTTTAGCAAATAACTACTAGCATGGGACAGATTCTGACAGAAATTCACGTACTGTGACTGCTGAGTAAGAAAAAACAGGGTTGCAGCAACAAAGCAAGCGAAAGTAGAGACAGAAGTTTAATCACAATAACTGAGTGCAGTCCCTGGAAAATAAGGTGCTGAAAATGACAGCTGACATATAAATTTTTTACAATTGCAAAAAAAGAGCATGTACTCTATGAAACTCAGTAGCTAAAAGAGGAAGATGACAGAGTAGACCACAAATCTGTATCATGAGAAATTGCAGTACACCTGTGAGTGATGAAAGCAACTCAAAAATGTTTGTGCACCACAAGTAGCTTTTGTCCTTTGGAAATTGGGCAATACATGACCATTAAGCAAACATTAATGTTGTTCTTCTTCTTTCTGCTTTTTCCCGGTTAGGGGTCGCCACAGTGGAACTCCGGTCTGCTAATGATTGGCAGTAGATTTTTACGGTGCCAGCTCGACGCCCAACCTTCAACGAAGGCACGCCCATTCAAGCATGTCTTTTGAATGCCACTCAGCCGTGGGGAAGACATGCAGACTCCACACAGAAGGCGCTCGGAAAAATAACATCCACCTGTACTACAATTATCTCTAACAACTACAAGGTGAAAGACTAGGAACTGTTAAAGACAGCTGAGTGACAGAAACACTTCCCATGATCAGAATAAACAAACTTCCTGGCCACAGTTCAAAATATGCATAGTATTTGTCATAATTTATATAAACTTCAGTTAATACAAATAAGGTTAATTTGCTTTTTCTAGACAATTCCTTCTGATCAACATATTTTTGTTATTCAGTGGACATGGCACATCAAAAAATAAAATTAAAGAGAATGCGTGTATACAAAGATGAAGTCTGACACACTGAACAAAGCATACAGCAGATAAGATATTCTACTGG
This sequence comes from Protopterus annectens, assembly GCF_019279795.1. Classification (NCBI taxonomy): domain Eukaryota; kingdom Metazoa; phylum Chordata; order Ceratodontiformes; family Protopteridae; genus Protopterus; species Protopterus annectens. Next base: position 1,301,652,355 of record NC_056733.1, read on the forward strand.
CCTCACATAAGGAAAAGAAAAACAAATCCCATTACAAATCAAGATGCTTCTACAGCAGTTTGAGAAGCAGTCCTTCATATGGCAGAGGATTATTGATCAAGTATCAGATCACAACCAGTCTGTTAATGTGTTCAAGACACGGATGTAAACAAATTCACCTAGAGGGTGAAATGAAGCTCAAGAAGTGAATCTTGACTTCCGTGTTGAGTAGATATTAAAAGAAGTTACGATCATGAAATCAGATCATCATTTCTGAAGTGCATGGAGCTTTAGCTGCTACAATGTACTACCAGCTTAACAAAAAAAAAAACAGAAGCAGCACTGCTTCACAATCTTGAAAGCTGTAACTACATAGACAACCAATAACTTTAATGCCTAGTAACATACTTCATCTTGTCACATTTTTTCTATGTGGCAGTATAAAGTGTATTACAGCTTTCAAAGCTGTAAAACACTTCTGACCCTGCCCTGTGGTGGCCACCTTGTGTGCTACATGTGAAATCCATCATAACAGCAGGCCCTCAATGAAAACTGCAACATACCACTGATCTGCTCTTGTGCTGTAAGCACTGTATAACTGTTTTAGCTTTCTGCCACTTCTAAAGCATAATCAATATACTCTGTGTACTATAGCCCAATTCACAGAAAGTAACTTCATTACAGACAGGTACCCAAATGAAGCAAGGAAGAATAATACATTTCAACAGCAGAATGAAAGGGAATAACTATTTCAACACTTTGACCAAAAAAACCAACAGTAAGCACTGAGTCTGTATACAACTGCACAAAAAGGAGGAAAGGGGAAATGATCCAAGAAAAAGAGAGATGTGGCTTTAGAAAAAAATGATTATTCAGACTGTATTTTCTATTGCCTCAACCATATACAACCATATGTGTATAACTGTTCTCAACTCGGAATACTAAATGTTTAAAGTAACCTAGTCTACGTAGTTTTAGACAAGAGGTGACAACTGGAAGAGAAACAGACCGTTTCTGAGATGTGCTTCTACTTGATCATTACCTTGTATAAAACCAATATGCTACTTGATTTGCTGGATGAGACTATATTACCTGATCATGACCATGCACCAGAGACTCTTCAGTATTTAGAACTGGTAGAATCATTAAAAAAAATCCTGATGAAATGACACTGCAACATATTATGACTGCAAAGACTAGTTTTCATAGTTGCTACCTCAAAAAAAAAAAATCATTGTATTTAAAAAATGCTTGCATTATTTGTTTCTGCGTGCATGTTATGTGACATCCCCATACTACTGCAGTACAAAGTATTTGCTGACTCTGTGTAACTTCTAAAGCTTTTCTTTTAAGGGGAAGGAAAATAATGTCTAGTGCAGCATAGTTTTAAGTATCCCATAAGGGTAAATATGCATTTGGGATGTCATATGGCTCTGTCTTGGTTTCTGGTTTCTGACGTCTAGCAAAATGTGAAGATATTAAACAGAGATACAGAACCCAGAATCACAGGACACAGTAAAATATAAACATACAAGTAAGAAAAATCATCAGACCACACACACTGAATTAGTTTTACACACTTTTATTTCAACCTAGACCTGAGCTAACGGGCAGTGCTGGGTTAAATGTACCATGGTCCTGGAGTGGTTTTCAAACCATGGACTCTCCACATGACCACACAAATGCTCGTGGTTTGCTGGAGGTCTTAGGTTTGAGTCCAAAAGACATCTAGCATTATTCTTTCACTTCTATGATTCTAACAGTGCCCAAGCAGAGGGCTTTCTTTGAAGTGTGTGTGTGTTTAGAATTTGACCATGTTTGTTTGGATTCACCTTCCCAGTTTAAGACCATTCAAACTGCTGTCATTATGCTCCACTAATGTTTGTACTCATCAGTTACAGACACTGGACTGGATATACCTTCAGAATGTCCAACTGTGATGAAAAAAATGCCACATTAAAGTACAGTGGATATAAAAAGTTTACACACCCCTGTTAAAATGCCAGGTTTTTGTGATATAAAAAAATGAGACCACAATAAATCATTTCAAAACTTTTCCCACCTTTAATGTGACCTATAACTTGAACAATTCAATTGAAAAACAAACAAATCTGTTAGGGGAAAAATTATAAAAAATGAAAAATGTACACTACGCTGGTTGCATAAGTGTGCACACCCTTAAACTAATACTTTGTTGTGTGTACACCCTTAAACTAATACTTTGTTGAAGTACCTTTTGATTTAATTACAGCATTCAGTCTTCTTGGGTAGGAGTCGATCAGCATGGCACATCTTGACTTGGCAATATTTGCCCACTCTTCCTTGCAAAAGCGCTCCAAATTTGTCAGATTGTGAGGGCATCTCTTGTGCACAGCCCTCTTCAATTCACCCCACATATTTTCTATTGGATTTAGGTCTGGGCTCTGGCTGGGCCATTCCAGAACTTTAGTTTTCTTCTGGTGAAGGCATTCTTTTGTTGATTTAGATGTATGCTTGGGGCCATTGTCGTGTTGAAGGGTGAAATTCCATATCTTTCTAGCAGACGCCTGAAGGTTTTGGGCCAAAAGTGACTGGTATTTGGAACTGTTCATAATTCTTTCCACCTTGTCTACAGCCCCAGTTCCAGCTGAAGAAAAGCAACCCCAAAGCATGACACTGCCATCACCATGCTTCACCGTGGGGATGGAGTTCTTTTGGTGATGCAAAGTGTGTTTTTTTGCGCCAAACGTACCTTTTGGAATTGTGGCCAAAAAGTTCAACATTGGTCTCATCAGACCATATCAAGAAGTTATGTACTCACCATAACGTTCAATGTATGTAGTCCATCTCGCCTCACATTCTTACCCGTGGGTTCGAAACCGAATATCAGCTCCAACTCGGCCAAACTTTTCTAGCTCGAAGTCTTCTATTGGCTGGGCTAAGAAGGTATCCCATGCTGCACTGCTCCATATTCCCAGATCTAGTTTGCTGCGAACACCACACTCATACCCCATGCATAACCACATCCAAGTAAAGAGGAATAAACTAAAGGTGAAGAGAGCTCCAAAAACCAGACCTAACCTCCAGATCCTCTAGGAAGGGGGAAGGTGGGAGGGTAAGTAAGAATGTGAGGCGAGATGGACTACATACATCGAACGTTATGGTGAGTACATAACTTCTTAATGTTATATAGTCCAATCTCTCCTACATTCTTACCCGTGGGACAGCGTCCCTAGCACCTACATCCTGGGAGGCTCAGAGGAAGATACGCCTGAGTACTGTGGAACCAAAAGAAGACCTGCACCTAGATACCACGTCCAGCTTATAATGAGTAACAAAGGTGTGAGGAGATGCCCACATAGCTGCAGCACATATATCATCCATAGACAATCTGGCCTGATAGGCTGTAGATGTGGATACAGCCAGAATAGAGTGAGCCTTGACTGGGAACGGTAGGTCTTTACCCCCTGAGGAATAAGTGAAAGAGATGCAATTTGATATCCATCTGGATAGGGTGATTTTGGAGACAGGGGACCCAATTCTGTTTTCTGAAAAGGAGACAAACAGCTGATCAGATTTTTGGAGATCTTTGGTTCTGTGCTAACAGAAATGTAACTGTCTGTGTACATCCAATTGATGAAATTTAAATTCTGCCTTGTTTGAAAAATGGGGGAAAAAAAACTGGCAACTCAATAGATTGATTAAGATTAGATATGGACGCCACTTTAGGAAGAAAAGAAGGGTTTGGTCTAAGAGAAACCCTATCCTTATGAAAGATCAAGTATGGAGGTTTGATAGAAAGAGCTTGAATTTCTGATGTGATGGCTATTAAAAAGGCAGTTTTCCAGGTCAAGAATTTTAAGTTACAGGTAGCTGCAGGCTCAAAGGGTGGTGAAGTAAGGGCTTGCAGAACAAAATTTAGATCCCAGGGCATGATCGGTTCTGAGACAAGAGGACAGAGTAACAGAGTGCCCTTCAGGAAAGCCTTAGAGAGTCTGTGAGCCATCAGACTAGGCTCATTAGCAACATGAAAATTAAAAATTGCTGCCAATTGAACTTTAATGGTAGCAGATGCTGAGCCCTGCTGGAAAAGCATAGACAAAAACTCCAAGACAGAAGCAATTGGAGCTGTGTAAGTAAGGGTCAATTCCTTGGGTATGAGCCCAAATAGAAAACCTCTTCAATTTGCTGGAATAAATCTTCCTAGTACAGGGCTTATGAGAGGAAGATAAAATATGAACTACCTCAGGTGAAAAATGATGAAGCCTAACTAACGACGGAAGTGGAGTAGCCAGGCTGTCAAACGGAGGGTCCGCAGAGAAGGGTGGAACTGTCCTGACATGTGTGTCAGTAAGTCTGGTTGTGGGTCCAGAGTCCAAGGTGTGTCCACAATGTAGGGATGGAGAAAGGGGAACCAGACATGATGAGGCCAGTGTGGAGCAATTAGAATCATTCTGCTTCCCAAGGATTGCACTTTCTGAATCACTTTTGATAGCAAGGGGAATGGAGGGAAAGCAGACCGGAGGGCCAATCGTGGACTAGAGCGTCCCTGGACAATTCCCCCTGTGGGAGGATCAGCGTGAAGTAGCTGCTGCATTTGGCATTGAGGGGGGCTGGCAAAAAGGTCGCAGCAAGGCTGACCCCATCTGCTGAAGATTCGTTCTGCAACTAGACGATTCAGGGACCACTCGTAAGGCATCAGAATAGCTCTGCTTAGCCTGTCTGCTATCACACTGGACTTCCCCGGAATGTGCGCTGCCACCAGAAACCGTTGGGAAGATACTGCCCACTGCCACACTCACATGGCCTCTCTGCACAGGGGGTAAGATCTGGTTCCTCCCTGCTTGTTCAGATACCAAAACACTGACATATTGTTCGAGTGTATTGCGATAGTCCCGAGAAGTAGAAAGCTCTGAAGTGCTTGCAACGCAAGTAGCACCGCTCTCATCTCTAGGACGTTGATATGCAGATGTATGTCGTGATCTTGACACGTGCCTTGGACTGTCCTGCCGAGATAACCCCCCCCACCCCATCTGGGAGGTGTCCGTGGTCACTGTGGCAACCGGGGGTGGTGGAACAAAGGGTTTTCCCCTGTCCAGATTGTTGGTGCAAAGCTACCAACTGAGATCCTGTTTGCATCTGTCTGTGAGCAAAATAGGGTGGGAAAGTGGAAGTCTCTGGAAAGACCATTGAGCAAAGAGGAGCCATTGAAGGAGCCTCATGTGCAATCTTGCTAGAGGGACCAGCATAATTGTTGCTGACATAGTCCCCAGGAGTTGGAGAACCCATCTTGCCTTCGCTTTCCTCAGGGGTATCAGGGCGTGCACCTGTTGCTAGACTCTGATTCTTTCCTGCGGTAGAAAGGCTCACACTTGAACGGTGTCTAGCTCTGCACCTATACAAATGACACGCTGTGACGGCAACAAGGCAGATTTTTCCCAGTTCAGTGTTATGCCCAGCTGTTGACAAGAGAGTGATGGTAGCATCCCTGGTTTGGATTAGTAGATGCCTGGTGGGGGCGGTGAGGAGCCAGTCATCCAGATACGGAAACACTTGGAATCCTTGACGTCTCAAGTGAGCTGTCACCACTGCCATACACTTGGTGAACACCCTGGGGGCTGTGGTGAGATCAAAGGGCAGGGCTCGAAACTGAAAATGGCTGGCTCCCAGACGGAAGTGTAGGTGACTCCTGGATGCCCTGTCCATTTTGATATGGAAGTAAGCATCCTTGAGGTCAATGGAGCACATCCATACTTCTTTTCCCAACAATGGGAGAATTGACTGTAGTGTGACCATACGGAACTTGGACTTTTGTACATAGTTGTTCAGTTGGCTGAGATCTAATATGGGTCTCAGGTCCCCTGTTCTTTTCGGCACCAAAAAGAATCTTGAGTAAGTCCTTAATCTGATCTGGTCTGAGGGGACATGCTGGATGACTTCTTTTTCTAGCAGCTTTGAAACCTCTGAAGCTGAGTGATCCCTTTGGGTGGAACGTCCGGGATTTTTCTGACTGGAGGGGGATCTGACGAAAAGGGGATGAGATAACCTCCGGAAATTATTCGTAATACCCATTGGTCCTAGGACAAGCTTTGTCAGGATTTTGGGTACAACGATATTCGACCCCCGACTCGCTCCGGAAACACACAGTCGGGTATCCCATCAGGAACGACAGTAGGGAGAGCCGCAAAAGGAATCGCGGCGTCTCCCTGAATAACCTCCCCCTCCTCTGCCTCTGGAAGGGGGATCACCTTGTGCGCCGGGAAAAAACCTCTGTGATTTTCTGAACCACATCTTCCCACCCCTCTGGGCCTTGGGGTAAGGCCTAGAGGGAAGGGAAAAACGGACCCCTACAGCAGACAGAGTCTTTCCCTCTTGCTCGCACCTGGTGAGGTTGTCTTTCACCTTGGTTCCGAACAAAGAAGAACCATCAAAGGGGGCATCAGTGAAAGAAGACTTGAAGGCCTCCACAAAATGACAAAGGCACATCCAGGCTTGCCTCCTAAGGGCGACTCCTGAGCTTGCTGCCCTACTCGCTCCCTCGGCTGCATATGAAATGAGCCGCATGGAGGAGTTAATGATGGAATTGAGGCTAGACACCTGGACGTTAACCGTCTGGGTCACCGCCTCAGGAACGTTACCCGCGAGAGTATCTCCTAACCCCTTGAGGAGATCTCTCTGGAGCCGAGTAAAATGAGACAGGTAGTTCAGCAACCGTAAGGTAAAGGTTGCTGACGAGAGGGTACGCTTCCCGTACCGGTCCATGGTCCTAGACTCCTTGTTAGGAGGATGGACGGAGGAAGAAGTCTCGGCTACTTCCTTCTGAGTGGCCACCACCACCACCATGGCATCCACAGGGACTCCTTTGGACAAAACCTCCTTATCCGGGGTAGCAGACAGAAATTTATTGCGTCTCCTGGGTACGGGTTCCACAGAATCAGGGTTCTCCCATGCCCTCCGACAAATTAAATCCAGGAGCTTGTCGAAGGGTGGGGACTCCCAGGAGGCGGACGGCTGAGCACCAAAGGCCTTCAGGAAGACCGACTCCTCCTTGGAGGGGGACTTTGGATGGCCAATCACCTCTTTGTTTCAATATCTCCAGGATGTCGGAGAAAGAAACATCGTCAGAGGATGACTTGGGGGACCCCTCTGATTCTTCGAGGTCAGTATCTGAGGTGAGAGACTCAACCTGGGAGTCTATGTGCTTCCTCTTGCATGTTTTCTTTCTAGGGGGCTCCTCAGGCAAAGACTCTGAGGGGCCCTCAGAAACTTGGGGAGCACTCATGGGGGTATCCCTAGGCCTTGGTGTTCGGCTGTCTACAGATAGGTGGTGATCAGAGGCTCTCACTGGAGTGGTAGGGGACAGAATGACCAACCCACATGATGTGGCTGAAGATCTGGCCAGCGCATTCCTCATGGCCTCAAAGGCTGCCCCCCCCCCCGAGTCCGAGGACCGGCCAGCCACCGAGATCATGAAAGGAGCCGGGGTTCCACGAGCCGAGGCACCGAGAGGGAGACTAGGAACTAAAAGGTGTCCCGAGGTGTCCCCCTCGGGCCCGACTGAAGAACCTCGAGTCCCGAACCCCGTGGATGGTGGTAACAAGGTCGGAGCTGACGTCGGCACTGATGAACCCGGAGGGGCCATTGGAACCGACCTAGGAACATCACATGGAGTGGAGAATTCCGGCTCAGAAGACAGAGATGTGCTTGGAGGAGGAATAATCGAAGAAGGTATCGGGACGGGCTCCGGAGCCGACTGGGACGGAGTGGAGGACAATTTAGTGAAAACCAGTGATTGAAGGAGCCTCTGCACCACCCTATCGACATCCACATCTGAAAGTGTCCTGGAAGATTTGGAGGACAGGGAGGGAGATCGGGATCTCCTCTCAGGTGACACTGGTCTAATACTGGGCGATCAGCTCCGAAGAGGTTCCAATATAATTGGAGCCGATGCCGGTTCCATCAACACCGACACTTCCTGCAGCCCCGAGGACAGTGGAGTCGAGGAGGTCGAAGCTAATTTCATTACTTCCTCCGGTGGCTCCGAGGAGACTGACAGAGCCGGAGATCTCTTTTTTGATTTTGTGGATTTAGATTTTTGAACTGGAAGCAGGATCCATAGCCTCTTCGAATGAGGGTTTCAAGAGTCCCTTCAGAATTAACTTATTCTTTCTTTCTTGGAGCACCCCGGGACTAAAAGCATGGCAGAAGCTGCAGGACTCCTGCAGGTGGATTGCTCCCAGACAATAAACGCATACTGAATGTCCATCGGTAATGGACATCTTGTAGCCACACTTAGAGCACTTTTTCAAACCCGAAGGTTTGTGCTACTTGGAATCTTTGGACATGTTGAAAAAATAATCACAAATACCAATATACAAGCAAGACACTGCCTGATTGGAAAAACAATTACAGGCACACAGAAAAACACCACACTAAGCGCAGGAAACTTTTTCCACAAACAATAGCACACACAATCCTCAAAAGGGACACACACTAAGACGACTAGGGCTAAAAACCTCTAACTAAAATGGTTTTAGACCAAACTCGCATATAGAACAAGGAGACAGACACTAAAAACCTCTAATTCAAACGGTTTTATAGATCAGAAAACAAACACAGGGACAAGTAAGGGGACGGACTAGGTCTTCTAACTGAAATGGGCCTAGCCCATTGGAACAGCTAGTGGGACACCACAAACACAATCACACTACAAAATATATACCCAAAAGACACCAAATAGAAACAGCTATTAAAATAGCTTTTGTTTGTAACAAATTCTCTCAATAAGAAGAAGAAAAAGGTGCTTAGCCACAGCCAAGAGCGAGACCACGTCCAAGCTACACGAGCGGCAAACGAGATCTGGGAATATGGAGCAGTGCAGCATGGGATACCTTCTTAGCCCAGCCAATAGAAGACTTCGAGCTAGAAAAGTTTGGCCGAGTCAGAGCCGATATTCGGCTCCGAACCCATGGGTAAGAATGTAGGCAAGATTGGACTACATAACATCACATTTTCCCACATGCTTTTGGGTGACTTGATGTATTGTTTTGCAAATTTTAGCCGGGCCTGGATGTTTTTCTGTGTAAGAAAAGGCTTCCATCTTGCAACTCTACCCCATAGTCCAGACATATGGAAAATACGGGAGATTGTTGTCACATATATTACACAACCAGTACTTGCCAGAAATTCCTGTAGCTCCTTCAGTGTTGCTGTAGGTCTCTTGGCAGCCTCCCTGACCAGTTTTCCTCTTGTCTTTTCATCAATTTTGGAGGGACGTCCCATTCTTTGCAACTTCACTGTCACATATTTTCTACACGTTTTGAAGACTGTCTTTTCTGTGTTCCATGGTATATCCAATGCTGTGGAATTTTTTTGCACCCTTCTTCCTCACTGATACCTTTCAACAATGAGATTCCTTTGAGGCTTTGTAAGCTCTCTGTGAACCATGGCTTTTGCTGTAGCTGGCAACTGAGTAAATGTCAGAAAAATCCTACTAGGACAGCTGAACTTTATTTGGAGTTAATCAGAGTCTCTTTAATTGATGGCAAGCGTGTACTCAAGAAGACTGAATGCTGTAATTAAATCAAAAGGTGCTTCAACAATGTATTAGTTAAGGGTGTACACACTTATGCAACCAGTGTAATTTACGTTTTTTTATTTTTATATGTTTTCTCCTAACAGACTTGTTTGTTTTTCAGGTACTTATGTATTATTGCAACCACATTCGCGGTTGCGTTAATACTTATGTTGGCCTGGAAAGGAGTGTGGGAATTAGCGTAAGATGTAATTTAACGTCTGTATCAACAAGAAAGTTTGTTGGTCTTACATTCAGGAAGTTAAACAACCGTGTAAGTTACACATGCACTGTTCAATTGGACCTGCTGCTGTTGTACTGTTCAAAGGATTACTTGAAGTCTGAATTGTTTTTAATTGGCTGAGTTGCTGTCATTGGCTAAAAAGTACAGTTTTGTACCTACCATAAATGTAGATGTTCGAAGATCCACATTGCTGCAGTCCTTACACTTGGGTAGTCCGCTGTCCTCGGTCGGCCTGAATATCAAAGTATAAGGCTGACGTCGGTCAAGGCGCATTTGACTGACATCAGGACGTCAGGGTACAAATGCGCATGACCGACGTCATATCCTCAGTCTTTTCTTGCCCCAGATGTCAGAAGACCCTAAAAATAAAGGTCAAAACCAAAAGACAGCAAACAACCAATCCACCACCCTTGCACTAACTATATGTACAATATATACAATATACACAATATGTACAACCCAACCCACACAACCACCTCTAACTACAGAGGGGAAGGAGGGAGGGTATTGGACTGCAGCAATGTGGATCTTGAACATCTACATTTATGGTAGGTACAAAACTGTACTATGTTCTTCATCTCACATTGCTGCAGTCCTTACACTTGGGTAGAATCCCAAAGCAGAGGTAAGGGAGGATGGCTAACTACAAGGAAGCAGGAGCTGCCAAGATGCCCTGCAAAACAGCAGTGGCAAACCAGCCCTGGATTTAGAGTAAAGTGGCAGGTGATAATGCCTAGAGAAAGCATGCACTGAACTCCAAGTAGCTGCCTCCAAAATATCCTTGGTTGCCACCCCTCAAAAAAGCTGTTGAAGTGGCAGTAGCCCTAGTGGAATGAGGCCTAATCCCAGCTGGAATCTCCTTGCCATGATGGGAATAACAGAAAGCAATGCAAAACCCAATCCACTTAGAAATAGTTTGTTTTGACACAGGCTTGCCCTGAGAACTCAAAGCAAAAGAAACAAACAACTGCTGAGACTGCCTGAACCCTTTAGTTCTGTCTAAATAATAACGCAACTGCCTGTGTACATCTAAAGTGTGCAAAATCTTTTCCCCTTTATTTTGGGGATTTGCATAAAAGTAGGCAAATGAATAGTTTGGTTTAAAGCCACACTAGAAACCACCTTAGGCATAAAGGAAGGATTAGTACGTAATGATACCCTATCCTTATGGAAAATCAAGAAAGGCTCAACCGCCATAAGGGCCTGCAATTCAGAAACCCTTCTTGCAGAGGTAATGGCCAACAAAAAGCAGTCTTCCATGACAAATATTTCAACTCAGAAGTAGCTGCAGGCTCAAAAGGTTGTAGAGTGAGTTTCTCCAACACAAAATTGAGATCCCAAGCAGGAGTAGGAGCTCTTAGGGGGTCTTATATTCTTTGCCCCTCTAAGAAATTGCTTGAACAAAGGATGAGAAAACAATGGTGGGTCGCAATCATAGTGAGCCGAAATTGCTGCAGCATGAACTTTAATAGAAGAGAAAGACAAACCTTTGTCTAGTAACTCAGTAAGATATTGAAGAGCCACACACAAATTAGGCTCAGAAACATCAAAATCTTTTGCTGCACTCCAAAATAAAAATCTCTTCCATTTATCTGCGTACACTTTCTTTGTACTAGGCCTTCTGGCTTCCAAAATCACATTCAAAACTTGTTGTGGAAGTTGAGACCCTCTATGGTTCAAAACAGAATATGCCATGCTGTTAGGTGAAGAGAGTGAAGTTTGACATTGAGCAAATGGCTGTCCTCCTGTGACAACAGGTGTGGAATCGAAGGCAAAGGCCATGGAGGCTTCCGTACCAGACTTCTCAGTAATGGGTACCAGTGCTGTCGAGGCCAATCTGGAGCTATTAAAATCATCCTTGGCTTGTCCTGTCTGACCTTTAGAAGTACCTTTGGGAGGAGAGGCAGAGGTGGAAAGGCATACACATGAAGATTGCTCCAACTGAAAGAAAGAGCATCCACTTTCCAAGCTGTGGGATGAAACCTTTTTGTGCAAAACTTTGGCAGCTGATGGTTTAGTGGAGAAGCGAACAGATCTATGTCTGGAGTTCCCCATGACACTGTCAATCTCTGAAATACATGAGGATCCAATTTCCACTCGTGGGGATCCATAATTCGTCTGCTCAACACATCTGTTAAGGAGTTCTGTGCTCCTGGCAGAAACCTTGCCTGAAGATTGAGCTGTAAACTGAGAGCAGTCTCCCACAAAATCATTGCTTGCCTGCATAGAGGATAAGAATGTGTTCCCCCTTGCTTGTTGATGTACCACATGACAGTTGTGTTGTCTGTTAGAATCAACACCTGCCCTGGAAGAAGTAAATCCTTGAAAGCTATTAATGCAAACTGGACTGCTAACATCTCCTTCAGGTTGATATGTAGATGTTGTAGTCTGGCAGGCCACTTGTCTTGTATCCACTTTCCATTTAGATGAGCTCCCAAGCTTTGTCTGAGGCATCTGTCGTTAAAATCTGACTCGCCTCTGGCGGGTCACAGAGAGTCCCTTGTTTAGGTGACATTCCTGAGCCCACCACAAAAATTCCTTTTGAATGCAAGGTATTATTTGAATGACAGTGTCCAGATCCTGGCAGTGCTGTGTCCATACATTTTTGAGATACCATTGCAGCTTCCTCATATGCAGTTTGGCATTGGGAAGCACCAGAATACAAGATGCCATGAACCCTAAGGCTTGAAGGACTGTCCTTGCAGTCAGCCGGACTGATGAGATAGTTGATGGAAGTAAAGGGAAAGACTCTTCTGTTTGTCCGGGGTTAAAAAGGCCATCTGGGATGCTGTATTCAGTCTTACACCCAGAAAGCACATGTCCTGAGAGGGTACTAGACTGGACTTTATTTAGTTCACAGAATACCCCAGGCATCTTAGCACTGCTATCACATATTCCAAATGATGAAGAAGCTCTTCCCTTCCTTGAGCCAGAATCAGGCAGTCGTCCAAATAAGGATAGATCTGTATTCCTTTTAGCCTGAAGAAAGCTATCACTGGAGCCAGAACTTTCGTGAACACTCTGGGCGCAGTAGATAAGCCAAAGGGCAATGCAGAGAACTGATAGTGAAAAGTCCCAGCTCAGCAGATACTTCCTGCAACTTAGTCTGATAGGAACATGAAGGTAAGCCTCCTTGAGATCCAAAGTTACCATCCAATGATCTTTGCCCAGCAGAGGTAAAAGCTGTTGTAACGTCAACATTTTGAACTTGGGAATGTCCAGATAAGTGTTGAGGATAGATAGATCCAAAATTGGTCTCCACGTGTTCCCCTTCTTTGGTACTAGGAACAGGCGAGAATAAAATCCTAGGCCCACTTCTGGCATAGGGACCGGCTGTATGGCCCCTAGTTGAAGTAACAGAGAAATTTGCTTGTGAGCCTCTATTCTTTGTTGAGGAGGAACGTCTGGCATGCCTCTGAAAGGAGGCAAGGTATGGAAATAAAACCTGTAACCTTGGTGTATGATATCCAATACCCATCTGTCTTGGGTAATTAAACTCCAATTTTCTTTGAAAAGTGCCAACCTTCCTCCCAAAGGTGCTGCCAGGCGAAGGCTCTGGCAGCTGAAAAGGTAGGTCATTGGGTCTGATTACGAAAGGACTGACCCCTGCCCTCACCTGAAGACTGTGCAGGAGAACTCCTTTTTCTAGGCCTGAAAGAGCCCTGAGCTCTGCCCCTACCACGTCTAGATCTACCCTTAGACTGGGAATCATGAGAAGGATACGTCCACCCTTTAGCAGGCCAATTTCTACTAAACTTTGTAGGCTGAACCTGCAAAAAATCTTTAACAGTCTGCATAGACTTAGCTTTGTCTTCCATTTTCTTTAAAACTGCCTCAACAGGAGGACCAAACAACACGTCAGATTGTAAAGGAGCATCTAAAATCCTTGTTTTAACATGTTCAGACAAATTTTGATCCCTTAGCCAGGCGTGCCTGCGAAGAACTGACCCAGTGGCAGCCACCCTAGGCGAGGCCTGTACAGCATCAAAACCACATTGCAAAGAATGCTTACCCACCTGTTCAGAAACATGTACTAAATCTTGCAACTCTTTACAATCAATACCTACTGCCAGAGCATCAACCTTAGACTTCAATTGTGAAAGGAGATAGTTTTGGTATTTCAACATGTGAAACTGGCAATTCAAAGCCCTCATAGCAAGAGTGGAAGAAGTATAAACTTTCTTTCCCCATCTATCCAATGCCCTAGCCTCTTTGTCTGCAGGAACAGGATTCTTAACAACAGAAGCCTTAACACCTTTAGGCCCCTGGCTAACAGTTTCTGGGTCTGCCCTAGGACTCTTAAAAAGATACTTATGAGCTTCAGGCACCCTGTAATACCTATCCGGCTTAACAGGAGCAGGAGGCAAAGAATCAGGATTAAGAGAAGCCTCTGTAAAACATCTTCCACTACATCCAAAACAGGAGGTATAGCCAAAGGCCTATGCTGGGGTAAAACAAAAATTCCCTAAGCCTTTTCCTGGAGTCAGAGAAGTCCTGACCTTCCCACTTAAAATGCTCCCTCATGGAATGAAGAGTTTCTGAAAAGAAAAATCCTCAGGAGGAGAAGCAGAAGGAGTAGAATCATCCACATCAGAATCAGAATAAGGAGAGTACTCCTGCAAGTCTTCAGCCGAAGACTCTGACACATCTGAAGCCTGCTCAAAACCCCCAACTCAGGCTCCACCCTAGGCCTCTTATCAGGAGGGCATAGAACCCTAATCCAAGTGATCAAATCTTCTGCCATTTTAAGCATATGCTTCTTGGGCACAGTTCCTGAAGAGCTAGGGGTAACACCAACTGAAGCTAAACCTGGCCTGCCCCTGGGAGAAGCCTTAGAAACAGAGGGAGAGGGCCTAGCCACCCTAGGAAGGGAGGGAGTATAGTAACCTGAGAAGCCCCCTCAGCCTGACTTGCCTCCTGAGAGGCCACATCTTGCAATACTAAACTCTCACCCTGGGAACACAAAGCAACCTCCGGTGGAGCCACCGGCTCCACCGACACCTCTAAAGAACCGGCGTCCGGTACAGACGGTTCTTCCAGCGTAGGCTTAACTGCTTTGTCCTTGCGCTTCTTCGAAGAAGCGGGCGTCGAAGCATCCAACGGCATTTTATAATTGCACCGCTTCCCAAAGACTAACCTTGCACAATCCAACCTCCTCTTTATAGTGCGTTTATTAAATCTAGCACAAGAGCGACAGCCAACAACGTCGTGCTCAGGCCCTAAGCAAGGAATACACAAAGTATGATAATCTCTATGGTATCTGTTTCCCACAAGAAATGCAATTATTGACTTTTTCTGACATCCGGTAAATCACTGAGGCAAGAAAAACTAAAATATTCCCCAGCGGGTACTTAGCCAACTTTGAACTCGGTCTGAAACTTCGAAATCGAAAAATCTCAGAACGCCAACCGGCACTTGCAAAGCTGCTTCTGCATCGGACCATGCGGCAAAAAAGACTGAGGATATGACGTCGGTCATGCGCATTTGTACCCTGACGTCCTGATGTCAGTCAAATGCGCCTTGACCGACGTCAGCCTTATACTTTGATATTCGGGCCGACCGAGGACAGCGGACTACCCAAGTGTAAGGACTGCAGCAATGTGAGATGAAGAACATCTATTTCATGTGCAATGAGTTACATTATCGTATGTTATCATTTGAACTGAATATCTGCTACTTTATGAAAATGTACTTGGATTTCCATATGCCTTCCACCTCTCTTCTGCTTCCATATGTCTACTAATTTTCCGGGTTCTGACTGAGCCTGAGCCCTACTGGCAGTTTCATTTCTATCCCTCTTCCCACTCACATTACTACTACTCATTTCAGTGTAATTTAAAACGGACATTATATTTTTTAACATGGGGTTTGGCCTTCACACGACGGAAACAATTTTTTTTTTTAATAATACCGGTTGGCATATCGGCAAGCACACATTTCAAGGACCCCCCCCAACTGTAAACTAGGTCAAAAATTCTACTGTACTTTATGGTTCTTAGCACCTTTTTTTCCTTGACTATAAGTGTTATTTAAGATTTCGGAACTTGCGTATTATCGCAATGGAAGTAAAGTTATGTAACATTATACTGGACAGAAATCCCATGCTGATTTCAGTCTTGCAAAAATGTTTTCAAGCAGCGATATATACCAGCTTACAAATGTGGTTGCGATAATACGTAAGTACCATTTTTCAAATCAATTGTACAGGTTATAGGTCACATTAAAGGTGGGAAAGGTTTTGAAATGATTTATTGTGGTCTCATTTTTTTATATCACAAAAACCTGGCATTTTAACAGGGGTGTGTAAACTGTTTATATCCACTGTATTTCAACTTATTTTAAACAAATACACACTAATACTGCAAAGCCAGACTAATGACTATTTCACCTGGTTTTGACAGTGAGGCATTCTCATCCACAGACAGCCCTTGTGCCCTGCAATTATATCCCCATTACTGACTGTATACATTTCAGATGTCTTACACTGGTGAAAATAAAACTTACTTCACACAAATGAACTCTAGTCCTGTAAAACCAGACTTAAAAATGAGCAAATAAGAAGAGTGAGTTTATCATCTACAGCAAGCATCCCCCATTTAGTGACTGCAATCCTCAATAATTTGCCATAAAGTCATAAATTTTACAAGGCACAGACTGAAAATGTAGGACACCGTCAAGGACATTCAGTGAAATCAGGGACCATTTCAACTTTCTTTCACACAGTTTTCATAGAATAAATATTCAAAACAATTTCATAAAGAAGCACACTAGTCCTGTGAAGTCAGATTTTAAAATTATCAAAAGACAAAATAGTGAGTTACTTTCATTCACAGTTACCTCCTCCCCTATTTAGTGGCTGCTGTCCTCAATGACCTGCCATTAAATCAAAGTGATTATGAGGTACAGATCAAAACATGAAGAAAAGTCGGATCCACAAAGTTTACAATACAGCTCAGAATGACATTATAATGCCTCCTTCTTGGAAATACACATTCATATCACCTATTCTAAAACCTAACAAAGACCCTAAACATTATTCTTCATATAGCCCCATCTCACTATCGAATGTGGATTATAAAATATTTATGAATATCTATACTGAAAGACTAAAGAAATTTTTACCACATTTAATAGATGATGACCAGACAGGCTTTGTAATTAATAGAAGCACTTTTGATAACATCAAATGAACTATAGCCTTAATTGATTACTCCCAAAGAAAGAAGAAAATTTTGACATTAATAAGCTTGGACATAAATTCACCATTCGACTCAATAGATTGGGCCTATCTGTTCATATTACTAGAATGTCTAAATTTCTCAAAAAATTTTATTGATTTACTAAAACATCTATATAAGGGAGCCCTAGCATATATTAAAATAGGATCATACATCTCACGCAAAATACCTATCATAAAACGAACCAAGCAAGGATGGCCCCTCTCTACCTTATTATTCAGCCTAATAATGGAGCCATGGGCTAATGCTATAAGGAAAAATAAAAATATAGAAATACTATAGCTTAATAAGGAAATAACTTATAAACTCCAACTATTTGCAGATGATGTACTTCTTACTACAAAGGGAAATGATTCCTCAATGACGTCATTATTTGATTCCATCAATATATTCCAAAGGATGTTGATAATAATAAATATAAATCTAATACAGATCAAATTACATACTTAGGAATCATCCTTGCTAAAGACATAAAATTAATAACGCAATTAAATTACAATAAATGCTATGAAAACATTCAAACTCTATTATTGAAGTGGAACACAATTTTATTCACAACAGAAGAAAGGTTAACAATCATAAAAATGATAATCCTACCTAAGATCCTATATATTATTCACTCTATTTTAATACTTCCTACTAAAATATTTACTAATCAGTTAAATTCTTTGACATTAAATTCTTTTGGTTTCCCAAAAAAACGAGAAATAGAAGTTATGTCCTTACCATAACGTTCCATGTGGAGTGTTCATCTCGCCTTTGTTCTTACACATGGGTTCGGAGCCGATCCTCGGCTCCGTGCCGGCCTCTGCAAGCTCTGCATCGAGAAGAAGCTCGAGACAATCTAATACCCACAATCCCCCTCTGCCTTTACCTCAGATCTAGTTTGCAAGCAAACCAATCTACATAACAGCACATTCATGCCATACATCTATACATACATAAACAGACACATATAAAGTATATGTGTATACCAACTATGTACACAGAATAATGACAGTAGCAAAAATGCTTCTGGCCAGGCATCAAAGAACGTTCTTCCTAAGGGTGGGAGGGTGGGACTGTAAGAACAAAGGCGAGATGAACACTCCACATGGTGCGTTATGGTAAGGCCATAAGTTCTATATGTGATAGTGTTCAATCTCGCCGTTTGTACCTACACATGGCTAGCGGACCTAGCTCCTAAATCCTGAGGAACTCACGGGAGGACGTTCTTGAGCACAGTGGAACCAAAGGTTGCCCTGTCCCTAGAAACCTTATCTACTTTATAATGAGAAATAAATGTATGTGGCTTAGACCAAGTAGCAGCCGCACAAATAGCATCCAAAGGTAGGCGAGCTGCATGAGCCAAAGACGTAGATATTGATCTTGTGGAATGTCCTTTGGGTTTGTTTAGAAGGGGTTGATTTGCAGAATCGTATACAAAGATTATACAATCCGTTAACCACTTTGAAAGAGTTCTTTTGGTAACTGCAAGTCCTTTCCTGCTATCAGCAAAAGCCACAAAGAGTTGATCTGTTTTCCTGTGATCTTTTGTTCTATCCAAATAAAACCTTAGCTGTCTGTGAACATCCAATTTGTGTAACATATACTCCATTTTGTTGGAGTGGTTTTGAAGAAAGTGGGTAATTCAATGGACTGATTAATGTTGTTAATAGAACACACTTTAGGGAGGAAGGATGAATTGGTTGAAGAGAAACTCTGTCAGAGTGAAAGATCAAATAAGGGTGCTTGATGGAGAGCCTGAAGTTCAGACACTCGTCTAGCAGAAGTAATGGCTACCAGAAAGAGAGTTTTCCAGGACAAAAATTTTAATGGGCAAGAAGAGGCAGGTTCAAAGGGGCAACATTAATTTAGATAGCAACAAGTTTAGACTCCAAGGTGGCGTAGGAGATCTGACCGGAGGTCTAATATGAAAAACTCCTTTTAAAAGGCTTTACAAAGTCTGTGAGCCATGATAGGAGCTCCACATTCTTCCACATGGAAATTGAAATGGCAGCCAATTGAACTCTTAGAGTAGCAGGAGAAGCACCCTGATGAAATAAGTCTGTTAAGAACTCTAAAATCTTATTCAAAGGAGCTGTAAAGGGATCAACGTGGTGTGTATTCGCCCAGAATACAAACCGTTTCCATTGCTAGTATATGTTTTAGTAGTGGAAGCCTTATGCGAAGCCACTAATATGTTCTGGACTGCTGGTGACAAGAGATCAGACCTGGCTAAGTTGGGAATTGGAGCAGCCAAGCTGCTAGATGGAGTGACAGAAGCGGGATGGGGAACCCCTGACGAGTGAGTCAACAGATCGGCTCTGGGGCCAGAATCCAGGGTCCCCGAATGCAATGAATTTTCAGGGAGGGAAACCAAATTTGACGAGGCCAGAATGGAGCAATGAGGATTATCGTCCTGTGAAGGTTCCTGGCTTTCTGGAGAAATTTGGTATCAGAGGAAATGGAGGAAATGCGTACAGGAGTCCCAGGGGCCAATCGTAAACCAGTCGTCCCTGGGGACTTCCCCTGGAGGGTAATAGGGCAAAGTAGCTCCTGCATTTGGCATTCATTGGAGGCATAAACAGGTCGCAGGAAGGCTGGCCCCATGTGCGAAAAATCCTTTCGCCACTGACTGTTTCAGAGACCACTCGTGCGGTAGCAGAATTGCTCTGCTCAGCCTGTCGGCTATGGCGTTGGATGACCCGGGATGTGCGTTGCTATTAGAAAGCGACCCGTGGACTCTGCCCACTGCCAAATTCTCATGGCCTCTCTGCATAGTTGATAGGACTTGGTTCCCCCTTGTTTGTTTATGTACCAGACTACCGACATGTTGTCCGTCTGAACTGCAATAGTCCCTAGAGGAAGAAGGGGAGCAAAGTGTTGCAACGCTAGAAACACTGCCCTCAACTCTAGAACATTGATGTGCAGATTGTATTCCAAATTGGGCCATTAGCCTTGGGCTGTCTGTCCCTGCAAGCTGCCCCCACCCTATCAGGGAAGCGTCCGTGGTCACCGTAACTGTGGGCGTGGGTAATACAAACGGCCTCGCCTGGGAAAGGTTGCACGTTTGGAGCCACCAGTTTAGATCTGTTTTGCAAGTCTTTGTTATGAGAATCTCGTGTGTTAGAGGTAGTTGCTGGAATGACCATTGAGCAAATAGCAGCCATTGTAGCACTCTCATGTGCAACCTTCCCAGGGAATTGCAATAAGGGAGGCTGACATGAGGCCCAACACCTTCAGTACTAGGTGTGCAGGAGATTTCCTTGACAAGAGTAGAAGGCGAATGTGAGTCTGCAGTGATGATATCCTTTCTGGGGAAGCCTCAGAATCAATTGGCGTGTGTTTAACTCTGCTCCTATGAACAAGATATTTTGTGATGGCTGAAGTAAGGATTTTCGAAATTTACGGAAATCCCTAGGTGAACACACAGTTGAAGAACATAGTCTCTGGCCTGCAGTAGTTGGCCTTGGTGGTGGCTGAAAGGAGCCAGTCGTCCAGATACGGAAACACCTGGAATCCCTGGCGTCTCAAGTGAGGCGCTACCACTGCCATGCATTTGGTGAAGACCCTGGGGGCTGAGGTCAGACCAAAGGGCAGGGCTCGAAATTGAAAGTGACTGGCTCCCAGCCCGGCAAATGATCTCTGGATGCCCTGGCCATTTTGATGTGGTAGTATGCATCCTCCAGATCTATTGAGCACATCCACTCGTCCTTCTGTAGAAATGGAAGGATCGATTGAAGCGTGACCATTGAACTTTTCTTTCTTGGCAAAGTATTGAGGTAACTCAGGTCTAGAATGGGCCTCCAGTCCCTGTTTTCTTTGGAACTAAAAGAACCTTGAGTAAGTCCCGAATCCTTGCTGGTCCGCTGGGACTGGCTGGATGACTCTTTTCTAACAACTTTGAAATTTCTAAAGCTGCTGGCTCTCGCAGATGGGCGGTACATCTGGGAGTCTTTTCTTTGGAATGGGATAGGATAGGAAGGGTATGGTGTAACCTCTGGTAACTACGCTTTTACCCAATTGTCTGTAGTTATATTTTGCCAGGCCTGAGGGTATAAAGCTAGCGACCCCGACTGCCTCCAGAGCAGGACAGTCGGGCCTCCTCTCAGGAGTGCTGGAAAGGTTTACCAGGGAGTGTTTCCCTGTCACCTTGATGTTGCGGACCCCTCTGCCGCCAGGCGGCGTCTTCCACCTCTGCCCCTCCTCTGCCTCTAGAGGGGCATCACCCTGTGTGCCCGGGAAAGACCCTTGGTTTTGTTTCGAAACCACATTTTCCCACCGCGTTGCCCTTTGGGGTACGGTCTGGTTGGGGTGGAAAAGCGGACTCCGACAGCAGACAGAGTCTTTCCCTCTTGTTCACACGGGTAAGGGTCTCCTTTACCTTGGGGCCAAAAAGTGGCACCATCAAATGGGGCGTTTGTAAAGGAAGACTTGAAGGCTTCCAAAGGAGCATAGGCGCATCCAGGATTGTCTACGAAGAGCAATCGCTGAAGCTGCTGCCCTACTCGAACCGGCTGCGTAGGAAATCAGCCTCATGGGCGAGTTAACAATCGATGTTAGGGTATTAAGTTGCTGTCACTTTCTCTGAGACAGCTGCATCTGTAGCACCCTGGAGGGTATCTCCCAACTCTTTGACTAGATCCTCTGCAGGCGTGTAAAATGGGTCAAATAGTTCAGGGACCGCATGGAAAAAGCAGCTGAACTAAAAATGCGCTTCCCATATCTATCCATCGTCCTAGAATCTTTATTAGGCGGATGGACAGACGAAGAAGACTCCGACATCTCCTTTTCGTGGCTGCAGCCACCACCATAGCGTCTACTGGAACTCCTTTAGTAAGGTAGGACTTATCCTGAGGTGCTGTGATGTACTTGTTAGGTTTCCTAGGAACAGGTTCCACTGTGTCAGGAGCCTCCCGCCCTTGAGCAATAAGTTCCATTAGTTCGTCGAAGGCGGAGTGACCCAGGAGGAGGAAGGGCGAGCACCAAATGCCTTCAGCAGAACTGACTCATCCTCAGAAGGGGAAGGGACTGCCAGTCACCTCTCTGTTTCAGGATCTCCAAAATGTCTGAAAAGAGACATCTTCTGAAGGTGACTTAGGGACCCCTCTGACTCATCTAAGTCAGTATCAGGTGTTATGGATTCCTGTGGAGAATCCAAGTGTCTCCTCTTACACAGTCTCTTCCTAGGGACTTCCTCGTGGGGAGCATCCGAAGAAGCCTCGGAGGAAGAGGGGCACCCTCCAGGGTGGCTGAGACACTGGTGCCCGGCGCTTGGATGTGGCGTGGGTGCAGATGAAGACAAAGGCCCTTTATGGGGAGGAGAAACTGCTTCCACTGATGTGGTTGTCTGGGTAGACAACACCTTCCTCATCAGGTCGAGCGCCCCGGGTCCCGCATCGAAGAGTCTCGGTTCGAAGAAATGGGAAGAATCCCGACCACGGGCAAGGCATCGACCCGAGGGCGGAGCCGAATCGATCCGTGCGAGGCCCGAGGAGAGTCGGAACCGACACGTCGGTTTGACTCGGCCCCGGAACCAAGAACAGACCGTCGGCTCGAGACTCGGTACGGGTCACCGGAGTCGAGTGAGGAACAGACCGAGAAAAGGCGGTTCTGGACCGAGGGCTCCACAATCAGCAGATCAGCCTCTTCCGGCTCCAAAGACTGAATCGGTCTCGGAGGAGGAATGGATGGAGATACAGGAAGGCCTTCAAGTTTGACACCAGCTGGGTGGAAACCGAAATAAGTTTAGAGAGGGCGAATGCTCCAGCAGCTTCTGCACCACACGATCCACATCGACATCCGAAAGTTTGGAGGAAGAGCGGGTCGAAGGAACCAAGGCGGAGCCGACCTCAATATGGCGAAGGAGGGAGCTCCATCACGGTTCCAAGACTCGAGGCTCAGGAACCGACACCAGTTGAACACTCGGCCCGAAGTCTGTGGAACCGGTGATCTAACCTTTGAAGAGGAGCTCGGAGCGATGACTTGGGCTCCGATGTCTTGATTCCTTAGAGGACTTGATGCCTGGTCAGAAGCATCCAAAGCCTCTTGGAAAGCTGGTTTCAAAGACCCCTGTCCATTAGTTTCCTCGCCTATCTGTCATGACCCTCCCACTGAAAGAGTGACAGATGGAGCAATCCTCTTGTAAGTGGAGAGGGCCAAGGCAGTAGACACAGGAACTATGGTTGTCAGTGACCGACATTTTTTGGCCACACTGACAACGCTTGAAACCAGACTTTGCCTTCTCAGACATTGTAGGTAATAAACAATTCCAGAAACAAACACACAGTCAAATCCGGGAAAAATAGTCACAATCAGGTAAATGTCAAATCCGGTATAAATTTGTCTCAATATAGTATATATGGGAAGGGTGTAGTGCCCGATACAAAAATACCGATAAAAAGGTTAACGGTACCAAGAATTACGGAACCACAACACAATCACACTAGGTAATACTGACAATATCAAGTTAAATAGAATTCTCAATAAAATACAACAAAAAGTTATATCTTAGCTTAGAAAACCCTCGAGCTAGCTCCCAACGATGCAACTGCAGCAGCGGCAAACTAGATCTGAGGTAAAGGCAGAGGGGGATTGTGGGTATTAGATTGTCTCGAGCTTCTTCTCGATGCAGAGCTTGCAAGAGGCCGGCACGGAGCCGAGGATCGGCTCCGAACCCATGTGTAAGAACAAACGGCGAGATTGAACACTATCACATTAGCCCTTAAACAACATCTTCTATAATTAGAACTATTGTACAACTTTTAGATACTTCATACTCTGCTAAATGGAAGGTCTATTGGGAAGCAACAGCTATGCAACTAATAATGAAACCTGTAACTTATAAGCTACAAATAATAAAAGATCCAATGTTATAGATGCTAAACGATTACTTTACTACGCATATAACACCCAAACACACAACCAACTACATTTACAATAATCTTCTTCTTCTTTCGGCTTTTTCCCGGTTAGGGGTCACCACAGCGGATCACCTGTCTGCTCATGACTGGCAGTGGAGATTTACAGTGTCGAGTTGCCAGCCCGGCGCCCAACCTTCCACAGAAGGCACACACCTAGGGCCAATTTAGAGTGTCCAATCCACCTACAGCATGTCTTTGGGATGTGGGAGGAAACTGGAGCACCCAGAGGAAACCCACGCGACCACAGGGAGGACATGCAGACTCCACACAGAAGGCACCCCAGCTGAGAATCGAATCAGAGAACCTCTTGCTGTGAGGCGGCAATGCTAACCGCTGTACCACCGTGGCTGCCCCAACCACCTACATTTACAGAATTCTAACAAATTTTAGACACTTCATATATAAACACCTCAGATATAAAGAATGTTTTTTTCTACTATTCCCTATAGCATTTACTCAAGAAACTTTGTTAACATCAGACTGAAACAAAATCACATCATTTAAACAAAATGAACAAGAAGTTATGTACACACCATAATGTTCAATGTATGTAGTCCATCTCGCCTTACATTGTTACCCGTGGGTTCGGAGCTGAACCTCGGCTCCAACTCGGCCATACTCTAGCTTGAAGTCTTCAATTGGCTCGTGGCTAAGAGGTATCACATCATGCAACAGGTCTATTCCACAGATCTTGTTTGCTGCAAGCGCACACACACAAACACACACACACACACACACACACACACACACACACACACACACACACACACACACACACACACACAGAAGAACAACCCCAACAGAAAGGACTACTGACACCTAGAGACTATACCTCCAGGTCCTCCAGGAGGGAGGGTTAGTAAGAATGTAAGGCGAGATGGACTACATATATCGAACGTTATGGTGAGTACATAACTTCTTGATGTTATGTAGTCCAATCTCGCCTTCATTCTTACCCGTGGGACAGTGCCCCTAGCACCTTGATCTTGGGTGGCTCAGTGAAAAATACTCTTGAGCAATGTGGAACCAAAGGAAGATCTGCCTCTAGGGACCAGATCTAATTTGTAGCGACTAATAAAGGTATGAGGCGAAGCCCATGTTGCTGCAGCACAAATATCAACCATAGACATCCTAGCCTGAAACGCAGTTGAGGTAGCCACAGATCGTGTAGAATGAGCCTTCACTTTAAAGGGTAATTCTTTGCCATTGGAAGCATAAATAAATGAGATGCAATCGGAGATCCAGCGAGACAAGGTTACCTTAGAAACAGGAACCCCAAGTCTAGTGTCTGAAAATGAGACAAACATTTGATCTGATTTCCTGAAATCATTTGTCCTATGTAACTAGAAACGCAACTGTCTATGAACATCTAGCAAATTCTGCCTTGTTGGAGAATTCAGGAAAAAACACAAGCAACTCAATGGATTGGTTGATATTGACAAAAGAGGCAACATTTGGAACAAAGGAAGGACTGGTTCTTAAGGAGACCCTATCTTTGTGAAACACCAAATAAGGTGGCTTAATCGATAATGCTTGGAGCTCAGAGACCCGCCTAGCTGAAGTTATGGCTACCAAGAATACTACGTTCCATGACAAGAATTTAATGTTACATGTAGCTGTGGGCTCAAAGGGAGTTGAGGTGAGCTTCTGTAATACAAATTTGAGGTCCCATGGCATTACTGGATCAAAGACTGGAGGTCAGAGTAACAATATCCCTTTCAGAAAAGCCCTACAAAGCCTATGAGCCATAAGGTTGAGCTCATTAGCAACGTGAAAGGTAGAAATCGCTGCCAGTTTCACTTTAATGGTTGCTGCAGCTGACCCCTAACAGTTGAGACAGAAATTCTAATATTGCTGAAATAGGTGCTGTATAAGGATCAATATGTCTCTCACGGGCCCAAATAGAAAATCTCTTCCACTTACTGGAATAAATCTTCCTGGTAGAAGGCTTGTGGGAAGATGATAGAATATGGACCACTTCCGGGGAAAAATCATGAAGCCTGACTAAGGACAGAACTGGAGCAGCCAAGCTGTCAACTTGAGGGTCTGGATGGAGGAATGGAACTGTCCTGACATATGAGTCAGCAGATCTAGAGCTGGGTCCAGAATCCAGGGCTTGTCCATTATACAGAGCTGAAGGAAGGGAAACCAAATCTGACAAGGCCAGTGTAGGCAATGAGGATCATTTTGCTTCCCAAAGACTGTGCTTTCTGAATGACCTTTGATATCAGAGGTAACGGTGGAAAGGCGTAGAGAAGACCGGAGAGATAATCATGAACCTTAGCGTCCCTGGGTGCCTCCCCCTCGGGGGGATAAGGGTGAAGTAGCCGCTGCATTTGGCATTGAGGGGGCTGGCAAATAGATTGCAGCAAGGCTGACCCCATCTGTGGAATATCTTCGCAACATAACTGTTCAGGGACCACCCGTGAGGCATTAGTATAGCTCTGCTCAGCCTGTCGGCAATCACGTTGGACTTCCCCAATATATGCGTTGCAACTGGAAAGCGTTGGGAAGACACCGCCCACTGCCAAACTCGAAGTGCCTCTCTGCAAATGGGGTATGACTTGGTTCCTCCCTGTTTGTTCAGATACCATACCACTGACATGCTGTCTGAGTGGATTGCAATTGTCCCTAGAGGGACACAGCTCTGAAGTGCTTGTAACGCTAATAGCACTGCTTTCATCTCCAAGACATTGATATGCAAATGGGTCTCGTGATCCTGCCACGTGCCTTGGACTGTCCTGCCGAGATAATGCCCCCCCCCCCCCTGATCTGGAAGGCATTTATGGTCACCGTGGCAACTGGAGAAGATGGAACGAAAGGCTTTCCCACATTCAGATTGCTGGTCTGAAGCCACCAGCGTAGATTCTGCTTGTACGTGTCCGTAATCAGAATAGAATGGGAGAGTAGAAGATGCTGTATTGACCATTGGGAAAAAGCAGCCACTGAAGAACCCTCATGGGTAGTCTGGCAAGGGGAACTAGCATGATCTTGGCAGCCATGGTCCCTAATAACTTGAGGACCACTTGTGCCTTGACTTTCCTCAATGGTAGTAAGGCATAGATCTGCTGTTGTAGAGCCTGAATTCTCTCTACTGGTAAGAAGGTCCTCATGAGCACCGTATCTAGTTTGGCGCGGATAAAAGTGACACGCTGCAAGGGCAACAAGGCAGATCATTTCCAATTTAGAGTAATTCCTAACCTTTGGCACAGTGTAATGGTAGCGTCCCTGGTCTGTAACAGTAGATGCCTGGTGGTGGTAGAAAGGAGCCAGTCATCCAGGTACAGAAACACTTGGAATACCTGACGTCTCAAACGAGCCGTTACCACTACCATGCATTTTGTGAACACCCTGGGGGCTGTGGTGAGACCAAAGGGCAGAGCGCGAAACTGAAAATGACTGGCTCCCAGCCAGAAGCGTAGATGACTTCTTGATGCCCTGTCCATCTTGATATGGTAGTAAGCATCTTTGACGTTGATGGAGCACATCCAGACATCTTTCCCTAACAGAGGGAGTATTGACTGTAAGGTGACCATGCGGAACTTGGACTTTAGTACATGAAGCCTCAATCGGCTGAGATCCAAGATGGGTCTCAGGTCCCCTGTTCTTTTCGGCACCAAAAAGAATCTGGAGTAAGTCCCTAATCCTACTTGGTCTGTGGGGACTGGCTGGATGTCTCTCTCTGAAAGCAACTTTTTTATTTCTAAAGTTGTGGAATCCCTGTGACTGGGTGGAACGTCTGGGATTCTTTTGGTTGGCGGGGGATGAGAAGAGAAGGGAATATGATAACCTCTGGAAATTATCTTTAATACCCACTCGTCTTGGGTGACGTCTTGTCAGGCTTCTGGGAATAAAGAAATGCGACCCCTGACCGGCTCCAGAGACACACAGTTGGGCCTCCCTTCAGAAGCACTGGTAGGGAGAACCACGAAAGGAATCACGGGTTAATACCCACTCGTCTTGGGTGACGTCTTGCCAGGCTTCTGGGAATAAAGAAATGTGACCCCCGACCAGCTCCAGAGATGTACAGTTGGGCCTCCCTTCAGGAGCGCTGGTAGGGAGAACCACGAAAGGAATCACAGTCCCCCTGGCTACGCGGTCCTCCTCTGCCTCTAGGGCAGCTTCTACCTGAATTTCCACTCCCTCCCCTGCCTCTGGAGGGGGAATCACTTTGAGCGTCCTGAAAAAACCTCTGCGACTTCCTGAACCACATTTCCCCACACTTCTGGCCCTTGGGGTAAGGTCTAGAAGGCATAGAAAAACAGACTCCCACGGCAGACAGGGTTTTTCCTTCCTGCTCGCACCTAGTGAGAGTGTCCTTCACCTTGGTTCTGAGCAACGATGAACCGTCAAAGGGGGCGTTGGTGAACGCAGACTTGAAGGCCTCCGCGAAATTGCACAGGCGCATCCAGGAGTGTCTCCTAAGATCGACTCCGGACCCCGCTGCCCTACTCGCTCCACCGGCTGTGTATGAGATTAGCCTCATGGAGGAGTTGGTAAGGGAATTTAGGGTAGACATCTGTGCATTGACCTTCTGTGCCACAGCATCAGAAATGTTACCCTGTAAAGAATCTCCTAGCTCTTTTAGGAGATCTCTCTAGAGCCTTGTAAAATGAAGCAGGGACCACAGTGTAAAGGCAGCTGAGGTAAACACATGCTTCCCATACCTGTCCATAGCCTGGACTCCATGTTAGGCGGATGGACTGTAGACGAAGTTTCAGCAAGTTCCTTCTTGGTGACTGCTGCCACCACCATGGCATCTACTGGAACGCCTTTTGCTAGATATTCCTTGTCAGTGGGGGCGGAGAAAAACTTATTGGGTCTCCTAAGGATCGGTTCCACAGTGTCAGGAATTTTCCAAATTTCGATAGACAAGATCTAGTAGCTCATCGAAAGGGGGAGAAACCCAAGAGGTGGAGGGTTGAGACCTGAAAGCCTTCAGAAACACCAACTCCTCATCAGAATAGGTTTTGCAGGGCCAGCCGCCTCTCTGCTTCAAGATCTCAAGGATATCTGAAAAAGAGATATCTTCAGAAGACAACTTGGGGGACCCCTCTGAACCCTCGAGGTCGGTGTCTGATGTGAGAGACTCATCTGGGGAGTAGAAGTGTTTCCTCTTACACAATCTCTTTCTGGCGGGCTCCTCAGGCAAAAACTCTGGGGAGACGTCAGAAAGTTGGGGACCACTCATGGAGGTATCATAGGTTCATAGGTTCATACTAGGCTATCTGCCCTAGGGCATTTATAAGCCTAGCCAGAATGTGTTTGCCTTTCGCCACCCATTTTAAATTTATTTTGCTATGCCCTTTTTCGAGGTTAGTATACTGTGCCTCTGTCTAACAGTGACACAGAAGTGATACCCGGGATAAACCTACGATCTCCCATCCACTCATCAAGATTCCTCTTGAAGAGAGTCAATGAGGGACTCTGCCTAACCTGGACTGGGATTTTATTCCAGAGTGAAGGGAGCCTCTGGGTTATGAATCTGTCCCTCCAGCATGTCCTATTTATTTCAGTGCTAAGGTTCAAGTCTCTCGAGCACGTAGCACGATGGGATTTGGATTTTCTGAGGTGCAGCATGTCCATTAATTCCGGGTTGGACATGGCTTTATACGTCAGGCACAGATTGCCTCTGAACAGGCGGTATGCCACTGAGTAAAGCTGGAGTTTCTTTAACCGGGCAGCATATGGCATCTGTCTGAGCCCTTTGATCCTCTTGGTGAGGTACTTTTGGGGTATTTCCAGTTGCTGCAGGTGTCTGGTAAGGTACATCCCAAAAGGGGCATTGTACTCAATTATGGGCCTGATGAGGGATGAGTAAAAAGGCACGATGACCTCCCCTGATCTAGATGTGAATCCCTTCATGATTAGGTGGGCTATATAAAATGTTTTTCTAACCACTTTGGCCACGTGGTTGTCAAATGAGAGATTGCTGTCAACTTGGGTCCCCAGGTCCCTAATTACTTCTTCTGTACTTAATGGATTACCACCTATGTGGTAATTTATGTGCACTTTGTTTTTGCCAAAGGGGATAACTATACACTTTCTGGCATTTAGCTTGCGGCCATGGCTCTGGCACCAGTTGTCTGTTTCTATGAGGCCCTTTTGGAGGATGCTTGTGTCGGCTGGAGAGTCGATTATGGCACCCAGTTTGCAGTCATCTGCGAACTTGGTCAGCCACAGTCCTTCCGTGTTGGCCTGTACCTCCGAGAAATATATACCAAACAAGAGAGGTCCCAGGACTGAACCTTGTGGGACACCACTTGTAACTGGTTTGGAGTCTGACATGGCTCCAGCAATTCTAACCATGTGGGTTCTGTCCTTGAGCCAGTTTGCAATCCATCTAGTGACATAGGGGTTTATATTTAAGCTGGTGAGCTTATCTATAATGCCCGAGTGGGGTATTGTATCGAAGGCTTTTGGGAGGTCCAGGTAGGCTGTGTGGACCACCTTCCCCTCATCAATGGCCTTGGTGACTGTTTCAAAGAAATCAACCAGGTTTAAGAGGCAGGATCTGCCCTTAACAAAGCCGAACTGGGTAGGATCCAGTGTCTGTAGGCCCCAATATCTTTATTTATGAGGTCCATGATGATCCTTTCCATAGCTTTGCAGACCAAGCTAGTCAGGCTTATGGGGCGATAGTTTCCAGGATCCGTTGAGGCACCACCTTTATGGAGAGGGACCACTGTTGCTGTACGCCACTCTTTGGGCACATATCCTGTAGTAAGGCTGAGATTGAACAGTAGTTTTATGTTTGGGTTTAGCTCTTTTGGAGTTCATGTAGGACGCAGCCGGGACACCATCTGGTCCCATTGATGCTGTGTTTTTGCTTTGGAGAGGGCGGCTCTTACCTGAGCATCTGAGATGTCAGGGGGGCAGCACTCTGCTGGGATAGATATTTGCCCTTTTGGTGGGGCGGTGCGCTGAACCTCTCAGCTAGGATGTTGGCAATGTCTGTGGGTTCAGTGTATTTTTTGTCATTTTGGACTAATTCTGAGCATATCTGGGAATTACCACCCAGGTTCCTAAAATAACTAAAGAAAGCCTTGTGATTATCCTTAGTGTCTTGTGCAATTTTTCTCTCGAAGCTGGCCTTAGACAATTTTATGAGTGCCCGTAGTTTTTTGCTAATACTGATCAGTGATGCCTTCCCTTTTTGGGATTTTGCTCTAGCATTTAGTAGCTTCCTCCTTCTATTGTATAGTTTGTTTATGGCTGGGGTCCACCAGACAGGACGTCTGCCTTTGGAGGATTGGGTCTTGGTTTTATTTGGGATCGCATGATCCATGGATTCCTGAGGGTGTTCATAGAATGCGTTTATAAAGGATTCTGCGGTCTGGGACGTATTTTCCACAGGCCCGGGGGCTTTGAAGGATTCCACCTAGGTTTTGAGGAGTGTGAAATTTGCTTTAGAGAAGTTTTTCACTGTGGTTTTCTGGGCAGGGGGAGGGGTCGGGATGTGAATATCCAGTGAGATCAATTTATGGTCTGATCTTACCAGTGAGGGATACACTTCTGGTCTGGAGCATAGAGTCCCCATGTTGGTGATGATCAGGTCCAGTATGTTTTCCCCTCTTGTGGGAGTGGTAACAAGTTGTTCCACAGCATTTGAGTTTATAAATTCTAGGAACCTTTGGGCTAGGGTGTTGGAGCTAGAGTAATGCTCCCAGTCTATGTTTGGGTAGTTGAAGTCGCCCAATATAATGGTGTTTGGAGAGACCTTCATATTTTCCAGTGTTCTCAGAAAGGCCGAGTGGGGTTCCTGGGTTTGGGAGGGTGGTCTGTAGCAGGCTATAAACTGGAAGGCAGTTTTACCCACTGTTAGTTGCACATGGATAGTCTCTGATGCTTCGTGCTTTGCCAGCAACCTGGAGGTGTGGGTATCTTTGATGAATATCAATACTCCCCCTCCTTTTGTGGTTCGGTCAAAGTTTTGGGGCCGAAAAGCATGGTATGAGGTATAACCTGGTAGTGCTGGGGTGCTCTCGGGAGCACTGAACCAGGTTTCTGTTACTGCACAGATATCGATGTTCTCCATGCTAAGGAGAGTTTCGAGTGTGTGCATCTTGAGGTTTAGACTTCTGGTGTTGAGTAGCATTACTCTTAGTTTCTTATCCCTTGTGATAACTATGGAGGTGGGTTTGTCTTTTGAGCCTTGCCTAAAAAAGGCACTATGGGGGTAGCAAGAGCCTTTGCCAATATCCGAAAGCCCAGGGGTGACAGGTGCAAGCCGTCCCTAGCAAAGCATTGTGGCTTGTTGAGCATATCATCCCAAGCTGACAGGCAGTGGATCCCCTTTGAATGACACCAGTACTTAAGCCAATTGTTGAAATTGATCATCTTGTCTTCATATTGTGGCATCATTCTTGGTGAGGGTAAGATGCTACTCAATGTCAGGGTCATACCGGCCTGGGCTACATGCTCAGAGAGCTCCTTTATGTCTCTTTTCATGTAGTCCAGGGAGGTACGTCTCAGGTCATTCACACCGGCATGGACAATGACTGAGTCATATTTGTACTTGCCTTGGAGTGACCTGAGTGCTTGTGTTATGTGGCGGATCCTAGTGCCCGACAGGCTGCTCACAGTGACCCTCTCCTTGTTCAGCCTGGTGAGTAGGAAGTCAGTGTGCATGATGATAGAGTCACCTATTACAAGTGTATCAGGTGTGTTGTTTAGTCTTAAGGGCTGTGACTGTTCGGCACACTGGCTTTGTGAGATATGTGTTGCACGTGTTTTGTTTTGAGGTAGCGGTTGCTTGGGTGTCTGCTTTGGAGGTCTCTGCTGCTTAGGCAGATCTTTATTTAGAGCCTCTGAGTATGTTTTTGTGTGATTATGTGTTTGGTTTGCTGTCATGGTAGGTCTATGTGAAGACTGGAATTGTAGTGAGTGCGGTTTCCTTCTCCTCCTGACTGAGGCTTAGGGTCCCCACTGCCCAGGGATAGAGGGTGATCCGAAATTGACACCTGTGCCGGAGAGGGCATTATATTGGTGCCATAGGATTCAGCTAACGACCTGGCCAGCACGCTCCTCATAACCTCGAAGGCTGATCCCCCCAGCTCCGAAGGCCGACTAACTGTAGAGGATACAATAGTAGCCCTCAGCACCAAGGAGATGAGGTCTGAAGCAGATGTTGGGTCCAAGCTCACTCGAGCCGAAACACTGAGAGGAAAGCTCGGAACCGATGAAGATCGATCCGCGCCCTCCCCCTCGGGTCAGACCAGATGACCATGGACTCTCGACCCCGTGGATGGAGCCGACGGGGTCAGAGTGGAAATCAGAACTGAGAGGCCAGGTGAGGCTACTGGAACTGACCTAAGGGCATCCAACGGAACCGACAACTCAGGCTCCGAAGGCCGAGAAAGGCTCGGAGGAGGAACAACAAAGGATGAAGAGGCCATAGGTTCCAGAGCCGACTGGGTCGAAGCCGAAATCAATTGGGCCAACACCGATGACTGAAGCAGTTTCTTCACCACTCTATCCATGTCCTCATCAGAAAGGGTCCTGGAGGACCTGGAGGATATAGTTGGAGATCTGGATCTCCCTATGGAAGGGGACTTGCGTGAAGGAGAAACCGGTCGAATAAATGGAGACCAGCTCCGAACCAAAATATCCGTGACAAGCTCCGAAAGGCTAGGAGCTGATACGAACTTAGTCAAGACATTACCTTCTATCGGCACTGAGGGCAATGGAACCTAAGAAGAAGAAGCTGTTCTAGCAACTTTCTCTGGCGGCTCCGAAGAAGCAGATGGAGCCGGAGAGCGCTTCTTAGAAGTCTATTTGTCCTTTTTAGCTGGAGAGGACAAGGCACTGGAAGACTTAGCCAAGTCTTCCTCGAAGGAGTGTTTAAGCAATCTTTTCAAAACTAACTTGTTCTTCCTCTCCTATAGTACACGGGGACTGAAGGAATGACAAAATAAGCTGGACTCTTGGAGGTGGATAGCCCTCAAGCAGTACACGCACACAGAGTGCCCATCAGTAAAAGACATTTTATTGTTGCATTCAACACACTTTTTAAAGCCCGAAAGTCTGTGTTCCTTAGAATCCTTGGACATGCTGAATAAAGGAGAACAGACACAGGTACAAAGCAATATGTACACACACTGGACCCAACTAAACCCCGCATGGGAAACTAGAGCCCCTAACTAAAAACTGCCTAGTAACCGGTGGAAAAAAGACTGC
This sequence comes from Protopterus annectens, assembly GCF_019279795.1. NCBI lineage: Eukaryota > Metazoa > Chordata > Ceratodontiformes > Protopteridae > Protopterus > Protopterus annectens. Next base: position 1,301,686,453 of record NC_056733.1, read on the forward strand.
AGGGAGGACTAGGTCCTCTAACTTAAACGGGCCTAGACCAGGGAAACAAAGGCAGGATAGCACCACTAGCCAGACATGACAACACTAAAAGCTAAGAGAATGAAGCACCAAACCAAAGACCACACGGAAACAATGGGGAGGACTAGGTCCACTAACTGAAACGGGCCTAGCCCGTGGGAAGAAAGGAAACGGGATACCAAAACGGCCAACGAAAAAAGCAAGAAAAGCAAAACAAAGGCAGTATAACACCACTACCACACACAACAACAATAAAACTAGGAACAGCCAACAGGATAAAATCAATTGAAGTTCTGCTCCACAACACGTAGCAGGCACTAGCACACAAATAGCACCAACTTCTTCTTCCAAGATAATTTATTAATATTAAAACATCCACAGGTCAGGTTAAGTGCTTTCATCTATCTAGACTTCATCAAAACACAATACATTTACCTCAACATCTTTAAATACATCCTAATGAGTCACATGTGTGTATCTAAATTGACGTTTAAAGTGCTAGTGCATAAACTGTACCATTCCTACATAATATAAGTCTTAATTTAAAATACATTCTTAAAAAATAAACTACATAATAAGCTACGTAATAAAATTGTTAAATAATTTCTGTTTATGTAAAACACATTTGATTACATATGATTATATCTACCCCAAATACATATATTGTTAATTCACAATCATTTTGTATATACTAATTTTAAAATGAAAGATGTGTGCAATAATCATTTCCTACTTCCTGTCAACTTCTAAAATGGGCTTAATTGACAAATACTCATTTATACCCGGGGGGACAGATGCATTCAGTTTTATTTGCCATCTTACTTCTCTTTCCCCCACTACCTTCCTAATGTCTCCACCTCTAGGATTATCCTTCACCGTTTCCAGAATTCCAAACTGGAATCCTGTACATTCTTTATTTTCATTTAAATGTTTCCAAAGAGCATTTTTTTCATCCTCTTTCTTGATACTATATTCATGGTCATATATCCTATTTCTCAAGCATCTGGTGGTTTTGCCGACATAAAAACTTGGACATTTGGTGCACTTTGCTAAATACACCAGATGCTTGGACCTACAATTACCCTTTTGGAACTTTACCTTTGTTCCATTGGTATCTTGAAGTGTGATTGAACTGGAATTGATAACATAATGACACTGCCTGCAAGTGCCACACCTCTGTGTCCCCTTGTCATCTACTGCCTGGGGTCTAATTTTTATTTCCAATAACTTTTTCATATTTACACCATTTCTATAGACTACCTCGGGTCTGACCCCACTATTTTGGAAACCTAATTTTCCACCTTCATGATGTTCCAATGCTTCTCTAAAATATTTCTAATTTCTCTACTATGGGGTACATATTGTAATACACAGGCTTTACCATATTTTTCATTATTGGAATCAATGACATCACTCTTTGCATGGGTGTCAACTGCAGTCCTGCTTTTGCTACCCAACAAGGGTTTGTACTTCTTCCCCCATTGACCTCTAACATAGTTGATAACATCCACTACAATGCTGGTTGGATACCCCCTATTTCTAAAATACATCCCTATCTTCCCTAGCTCACCATCTACATCACTGACATCAGATGTCATTCGGGCCGCCCGTATACATTGGCCTTTTATAATGTTTCTTTTTTGAACCATAGGATGACTACTATTAAACTGAAGGTAAGAATTGCTAAAGGTGTTTTTCCTAAATATGTTTGATTTGAATTTCCCATTCTGTAGTGTTATCTTAGTGTCCAAATAAGATATGGAAACCTTATCCACACAAAAAGTAAACTTTAAAAAGTCACTACATGAGTTCAAATAAGTTCTAAAACTGTCCAGTTCTTCCTTATTCCCTTTCCAAATGACAAAAATGTCATCCAAAAAGCGTAAATAACATCATATATGTCTGAACCAATCTGTTTTAAATATAAATTCTTCCTCCCAATCTGTTAGGAATAGGTTAGCAAACATGGGGGCACATGCCGTCCCCATGGCCACCCCCTTCTTTTGTCTGAAATATTCCCCTTCATACATAATGTAGTTGTGAGATAAAACTACATCCATAAACACTAATATTAGCAAGGTTCTCTCCCATGTAATGTCACCATTTTTCCTAATACATTCTAGAAATCTCAACATTCCTTCATTCTTCGGTATGCTGGAAAATAGATCCACCACATCAACAGTTATAAGCCATTCCGCGCCTAAGGCCACCTCTGGCTGTAGCCTGCTCAAAAAATCCCATGAGTCAATTACTACATGTGGAATTCTTTTGTATATGGGTTTAAGACATTTGTCTATCACCTTTCCAAAAGGGAATGTTTTTGAATCACTCCCCGATATTATGGGTCTGAAAGGGGGGTTATTGATGTAAGCAGAAACAAAGCACCCTGAACCACTGCTAGGTAGGCAAACAAATTTATTAAGCCGAACAGTTCACTCGAAAAAATAACGCTGAATCAAATCACCATACGTTTTCGTCCACAACTTCATCAGATTACACTAATACATTCAGTTAACTGCTTTTATATACTCATCCAAATTTTAAAAAACAGCCAGTAAAAACAATCATTGTACATAGAAATGCATTGAGTTACTGCCCTCTACTGACAAGGAGGATTATTACACATTAAAGTCACAATTTTGCTGATCTCATTTTTAATACAGGGCAAGTGAGATCATGTCATTTAAACCAGGGAATTTACTGGCCTCCAACACCACTTGCCAGTATAATTCCCTGTATTCAACTAAAGTCTCCCACATACGCCCCTGGGGTCCTTTGGCACAACCTCTAATATAAAAACTGAAATTCAGCTTCAGGACAAGTTTTTGTGTGTTTGTACAGAGAATTTGTTTCACATTTTATCTGAATATCATAGGTGTGCTCATAAATTCTCTGCTTAACCTTTCTTTCACTCTTGCCAATGTAAAAGCATTACATTTTTACATAACCCAACATAAATAATCCCTTTTGTGTTACAATTCAAAAGTTTTAAAGTTAAAATTTTGTTATTTCTGGCAGGTAAAGTAATGGTATCCCCAGTAATCAAATAAGAACAATAATTACAAGCACCACATTTAAATACACCAGCTTTTTGTTTGTACCTGCTAACCTTGAATTCCCTTTACTACCTCTTTCAAAAATATCCTTCAGGGTGTTCCCTTTCCTATAAATATATTTTATTTCACCCTGGAAAATGTGATTTAAGTCAGAAACTTTAGAAAAGTTAATCCACTCTTTGTCAAAATTCTTTTGATCACACCAGCTTGTCCATCATATGTGGTAATGATACCTGATCTGAATTCATTATTTAACCCATCTACTTTCTTGTTTGTGACTTGTTGAGTTGCAACATCTTCAATTTTACCCAATACAGGGGCAAACCTTCCCTTCCTCCCATCACTGACTTCTTTGGAAACTCTATCAATGAGCTCTTCGGGTAGCCTCTATTCAGGAACATGTTTCTCAGGTTTTACATTCGTTACCATAACATGCATCATCAGAAGTCATTCTACACAAGCACAAATTGCCCTTTTATAACACTCCTTTTCTGGTGTGGGGTGCGAACTTGAGTAGTGCAGATAAGAATTAGAAAAGGTCTCTTTTCTATAAATTCTAGACTCAAAGCCATACTCAGTTTTAGATATGTTAACATCAAGGTATTTCAATTCATCAGTAGTGAATTTGTGAGTGAACTTTAAAAATTCTGTGGTGCCATTTAGGTATTCCACAAAGCTACCAAATTCATCTTGAGTGCCTGCCCATAAGAAACACAAGTGTCAGAAATCTACCATACAACTTCCATAAACTACTATATTCTGAATTCAGTACAAACTTATTCTCCCAGAAGGACATTATAGTGTTAGCATAAGTGGGAGCACAGTGTGCCCCATCGCCACACCTTTAGTTTGTCGAAAATACTGCCCTGAAAGAATATAAAATTATTCTTTAGGACAATCTCCATTAATAACAATACAGTTCTGAACTCATTGTGCCCTAGTAGTTTGGATTCAAGTAGCATTTCTTGAACCATTCAAGGCCTACATCATGGGGTATACTTGTAAATAAGTCAATCACATCCAAGGTACCAAAACCTTTAGTTTCATTTGCAAGTGATTCATTTAGTTTTCCTAAGAAATGCCACGAATCTTTTAAAATAACATTGTTGTCACAAACAAGCTTTTTATCTTCTGGTCAATGTACTTGGCCAAAGGTGCAGTGACCGAACCTTCTGACACTATCACTCTCAAAGGTGGGTCACTTTCATCTTTATGCACCTTTGGTATCCCAAATATGGAGGGTATTCTCGGTTTGTCTACGTGCAAATATTTAAAAGTACTCATGTCAATAACTCCATCCATTAATAAGTCATTTAAAATAACATAAATTCGCTTGTAGGCAATATTAATTTCATTCAAGGATATTCTGGTGTATTTGGTATTATCATTTAATATGTCAAACATTTTGCTCTCATAATTAATGGCATCCATAAGCACAACCCCCTTATCGGGCTTCATAATTCTTATATTCTTGTTCTCACTTAATGATTTCAAAGTTTTCAACTCTGGGTCTGTTAAATTAGACTGCACTTTGTGACAACTCAGAATTTTCCTAAGCTCGTGTTCCAAGCTCAATTCAAAGTTTCTTAGCTGAGGGTGTGTTGGGGATTAAAGGTGCTCTTACGCAATTCTACATTGTTCATGTTGACACCATTTCCTTTAAAATATAATTCTAAGTTTTTCTTCCTGATAAATAATTTAATATCAATTAAAAGTTTAAAAATATTTGTTTCTCTCTAGGTATAAAACCAAAACCTTTTGTCAATAGTTCAAAATGACTACTGTTAATTGCTACATCTGTGTAATTAAAAATATTAAAATCTTTATAACTGTATTTAAAACCACAGTTTGTAATTATTCCCAGACTGGTCGTCTCCTTTCCTGAGCTCCCCAGTTTCTGGTTTTGTAGTTTTGAATTGTAAGTAACAGGTTCCCTGTGCATAAGTCTCTCAGACCGCCTTAAAGGTGGAAATGCAGCATCATAATCATTCTCTAAAGGAAATTCATTGTCAGAAATGTCATTGTTAGGTTCTCTGAAGTGATTAATGTCATAATTTCTAACATTTCTCACCCAATTCTTAGGCTTGATTATTGTTTCTTTGTTTTGTATTCATTTAAATCTCTCTCAATCTTGTTTAATTTTCTGTTTTTAACCTCCAAACATTTACTTTCTAAATTATTTAATAGTTTATGATATTTGCTTCTCTCTTCGTCCACTGTAAATAGTAAATCATGAGTAATGTCCTTGTTTATACATTCTACAGTTTCTTGCAACTTCTTTATTTCTACCTCATTGTTTTTAATGATAGCCCTCATTATATCAAAACCACAATTATCAAATAAAGGGGTTATTGATGTCTTTATCGACTTTGGGAATCCATACAAGTGTACTTACAATAGGATGTTCTACTTTCAAAAAATTATATAAATCTCCATCAATTCTATTTTCTAATAATAAATCTTCCAAAAAAAGGTCTACCTTATGGTATCCTATATTCACCTCGTTAAGGGATGCAAGATCGTAATTTCCAGAATTTAGTAAAATGCTGTTCTTCCTGTTAGCATAATCCTCATTACAATAGAGTATTACCCCCCCCTCCCTTGTCGGGTTTCATTATTCTCAAACTGTTATCCTTTTGTATATCCTTCAATATTATAACCTCTTCCCTAGTGAGATTATAATTTGTTTTCTTCAATCTATTTTTTCTGTCGTATTGATATATCTCGTCTATTACTAATTTCTCAAAGGTCCCTAACAAATTATTCATAGGAGGTGTGAAGGTGCTAACCTTTTTAAATTCACTTGGTCCTTTGTATGGTTTACCATCAAAAAATATCCCCAAATTTAATTTCCTAATATATTTTTTGACATCCACAATACAATCTACTAATTTAAATTTGTTGTTAGGTATATATTTCATCCCTTTAGATAACAGTGTGAAATGTTCCTTTTTCAGTTCCATACCAGTATAATTATAAATGGTAAAATCTCCCCATGTGCTTATAATGTCGTTCACTCTTACAATACCCCCATCCATATCACTAAATTCACCATTAGTGGTTCCATCTGATTTCCGTTGCAGTTTCCCATGTTTGCTAACCTATTCCTAACAGATTGGGAGGAAGAATTTATATTTAAAACAGATTGGTTCAGACATATAGGATATTATTTACGCTTTTTGGATGACATTTTTGTCATTTGGAAAGGGAATAAGGAAGAACTGGACGGTTTTAGAACTTATTTGAACTCATGTAGTGACTTTTTAAAGTTTACTTTTTGTGTGGATAAGGTTTCCATATCTTATTTGGACACTAAGATAACACTACAGAATGGGAAATTCAAATCGAACATATTTAGGAAAGACACCTTTAGCAATTCTTACCTTCAGTTTAATAGTAGTCATCCTATGGTTCAAAAAAGAAACATTATAAAAGGCCAATGTATACGGGCAGCCCGAATGACATCTGATATCAGTGATGTAGATGGTGAGCTAGGGAAGATAGGGATGTATTTTAGAAATAGGGGGTATCCAACCAGCATTGTAGTGGATGTTATCAATTATGTTAGAGGTCAATGGGGGAAGAAGTACAAACCCTTGTTGGGTAGTAAAAGCAGGACTGCAGTTGACACCCATGCAAAGAGTGATGTCATTGGTTCCAATAATTAAAAATATGGTAAAGCCTGTGTATTACAATATGCACCCCATAGTAGAGAGATTAGAAATATTTTAGAGAAGCATTGGAACATCATGAAGGTGGAAAATTATGTTTCCAAAATAGTGGGGGACAGACCTGTGGTAGTCTATAGAAATGGTGTAAATATGAAAAAGACTCGGCCACTTACTAAGCTCGAGAGCTAATTTTACTGGCTCGAGGCAACCCTATATCCCATGATGCAAGGCGATAGCTACCCAGATCTCGTTTGGTAGCTAAGGAAAAATTATGCAATATATTCCTCCAACTGGAGAGGAAGAGGAGGAGGAAATAATCCCCCGAAAAAAAACAACCTGATCTAGTGACACTAGTAAGCTAATTAGCTGGAAAAATTGGTTCAGGACTCTTCAAGGAAGAGGAACAATCTTCTCGGTCTGACCAGGCTAGGGGGATGGTGGGCGGGATGTAAGAAAGAAGGCGAGAGAAGACAACTAACATGGAACGTTATGATAGGTACATAACTTCTCAATGTTAAGTTGTCAATCTCGCCTTCATTCTTGCTGGATGGGACCGCGTCCCTAGCACCTTTATCCTGGGTGGCTCAATGGAACAGACTTTTGAGAACGGTGGAACCAAAGTCTGCTCTGTTTCTGGAGGCCAAGTCCAATTTGTAATGCGAAACAAAGGTATGACGAGAGACCCATGTGGCTGCTGCACAAATAGTGTCTACTGGAAGTCTAGCCTGAAAAGCTGTAGATGCAGCTAGTGCTCTGGTGGAATGGGCTTTTGGCCTAGAAATCAGCTCTTTACCTCTGATTTGATAAATGCATGTAATCACGGAAGACAGCCACCTAGATAGGGTTACCTTGGATACCGAAAGGCCTTTCTTGTTCTCTGCATAGGATAAAAACAGTTGATCAGATTTCCTAAATTGTTTGGTTCTGTTCAGATAATATCTGAGTTGGCGGTGAACATCGAGATAATGTAGTTTTTGTTCCGCTCTATTAGAATAATTTTTGAAAAAAAAATGGAAGATCAATAGATTGATTTAAGTTCGTCTGCGATGCAACTTTGGGTAAGAAAGATGGATTAGTCCTTAGAGAAACTCTGTCTTTGTGGAAGATTAAGTAGGGAGGACGAATGCAGAGGGCATGAAGCTCAGATACTCTCCTGGCAGAAGTAATGGCAACCAGAAAGAGAGTCTTCCATGAAAGAAATTTTAATGAACAGGTAGCCGCAGGTTCAAAAGGGGGAAGAATCAAGGACGTTAAGATTAAATTTAGATCCCACTGTGGTGGGGGGGTCTCTAATCGGAGGTTTAAGTAAAAATATACCTCTAAGGAATGCCTTGCAAAGTTTATGTGACATGATGTTGTGGTCCAACAAGCCGATATGAAAATTTGAAATGGCCGCCAACTGAACTTTTACTGTGGAGGACGAAGATCCTGAGTGAAACATTTCGGCTAGGAAGTCCAAGACCGAATGAATCGGAGCAGTAAAGGGATCTATGTTCCTAGCTTTTGCCCAGAAGGAGAAACTTTGCCATTTACTAATGTAAATCCTTCTGGTGGAAGATTTAAGGGAAGCTACTATGATATCCCGGACAGGATTAGAAATCATAGGAAGCCTGGCTAGGGATGGAAGTGGAGCAACCAAGCAGTGAGGTTGAGAGAAGGTATGGATTGGTGCAGCTGCCCAGATTGGTGGGTTAGAAGATCTGGAACTGGGTCCAGATGCCATGGCTGTACCAAAAGATAATGATGTAGGAACAGAAACCATATCTGTCGAGGCCAATAAGGGGCAATGAGAATCATCTTGGCTCTCAAGGCGGTTGCTTTCTGAATTACTTGTGGTATTAGAGGAAAGGGAGGAAAGGCATAAAGAAGTCCCCGGGGCCAATCTTGGATTAGAGCGTCTCTGGGGGGATGGCCTGGAAGGGGGAAGAGGGAGAAGAAGTTGGGGCATTTGCTGTTTTGCAGCAAGGAAGGCCCCACTTCTGAAAAATCTCTTCCATCACAGATTGTTTGAGAGACCACTCGTGAGGCATGAGAATAGCTCTGCTCAACCTGTCCACTATGATGTTGGACTTCCCGGGGATATGTGTTGCTATCAGAAACCGCTGAGAGGAGATTGCCTACTGCCAAAGTCTGAGTGCCTCTCGACACAGTGGGTAGGACTTGGTTCCGACCTGCTTGTTGATATACCACACTACGGACATATTGTCTGTTTGGACTGCAATAGTTCCCAGGGGGAAGAGAGTCATGGAGGGCTTGCAACATTAAAAGCACTGCTCTCATCTCCAGGACATTTATGTGCAGGTGGCATTCAAAAGGTTGCCAAGTGCCATGGACCATCCTGCCCTGATAATGCCCCCCCCCCTCCCGATCAGGGAGGCGTCCGATGTAACCGTGGCGACCGGGGCGGGAGGAACAAAGGGTCTTCCCTGATGGACTTGAGGGGACAATATCCACCAGGTCAGATGCCTTTTGCAAATTGAAGTTATCATGATCCTGTGACGCATGGGAAGTTGTTGAAAAGACCATTGGGTGAACAGCATCCACTGTAGGAGACGCATGTAAAAACAGGCAAGGGGAAAAAGCGTTATGGAGGCCGCCATAAGACCCAATACTTTCAGGGCAAACCTGGCCTGAATTTTGTCGCTCTGGAGAATCACATGGATGTGGTTTTGAATATCCAAGATCCTTTGGTCTGTTAACTTTGCTGAAAGTTGTACGGTGTCTAATTTGGCACCTATAAAGGTAATAGACTGACAGGGCAACAAAGCAGATTTTTCGAAATTTATAGAAATCCCTAGCCCTCTGCAAATGCAAATGGTGTAATCTCTGGCTTGGAGAAGTTGATGCCTGGTGGTGGCAGTGAGGAGCCAGTCATCTAGATATGGAAACACCTGGAATCCTTGACATCTCAGGTGAGCCGTAACCGCTGCCATACATTTGGTAAACACTCTGGGGGCTGTAGTGAGTCCAAATGGCAGGGCTCTGAAATGGAAATGACTGACCCCCAGCCGAAATCGGAGAAACCTTCTGGAGCGCCTGTGAATTTTTATGTGACAGTACGCATCCTGAAGGTCCACCGAGCACATCCAATTGTCCTTGCCCAGAAAGGGTAGAATGGACTGAAGCGTGACAATCCGGAATCTTGTTTTCTTTACAAACTTGTTTAGTTTGCTGAGATCTAAAATTGGACTCCAGTCCCTTGTCTTTTTTGGTACTAAAAAGAACCTTGAGTAGATTCCGGATCCTATTTGGTCTGCTAGGACTGGCTGGATGGCTCTTTTTGCTAGCAGTTTTGATATCTCTGGTACTGCTAGCTCCCTTAGACTGGGTGGAACGTCTGGAAGGGTTCCCTTTTACAGAATTGGGATTTGGATAAAGGGAATTTTGTAACCCTCAGATATGATCAACTGTACCCATTTGTCTTGAGAAAGGGAAAGCCAGGCTTTTAGGTACAGCGATAATCTTCCTCTGACTGCCTCCGAAGGTGGACAATCGGGCAACATCTCAGGGATGCTGGAAGGGTTTGTCAGAGAGACTCCCTGCTACCCTGATTCTGCGGACCCCCTCTGCCCCTAGGGCGGCATCTGTTGTTGTTACCCCCTCTGCCTCTGGGGGTAAACTGACCTCGTGTGTCAGGCGTGACTCCTTGAGATTTGCGGAACCACATTTTCCCTCCCTTCTGACCTTTTGGGTAAGGTCTTGAAGGGGTGGAGAAACGGACTCCTACGGCAGAAAGAGTCTTGCCATCTTGTTCGCATCTAGTCAAGGTGTCTTTCACTTGAGGTCCGAACAAGGTCGAACCATCAAAGGGAGAGTTTGTGAAGGATGCCTTGAAGGGGTCTGCAAAATTACAAAGCCGCATCCAGGATTGACGTCTTAAAGCCACTCCTGTGCCTGCGGCCCTACTCGCTCCATCGGCTGCATATGAAATGAGCCGCATGGAGGAGTTAACAATGGAGTTTAGGATTCCTAGCTGTGAGTTAATCTTATCCTGGGACCCAGCAGCTGACAGATCCTGTAAAACGTTTCCCAACTCTTTAAGAACATCTCTTTGAAGGCGGGTGAAGTGACACAAGTAGTTCAGCGACCGCATGGCAAAGGTAGCTGAAGAAAATATCCGCTTGCCGTACCTATCCATAGTCCTGGAATCCTTGTTAGGAGGATGGACAGGTACTGAAGGATCAGTTAGTTCCTTCTTGGTGGCTGCAGCCACCACCATGGCATCAACCGGAACACCTTTTGTCAAAAATTGCGTATCAGGTGGGGCCGTGATGAATTTAGAAGGCCTCCGAGGAATGGGTTCCACCGAATTCGAGGCCATCCACACCTTCCGAGCCACCACGTCCATAAGAGGGTTGAAAGGCGGAGACACCCAGGAGGTGGAGGGTCGAGACCCGAACGCCTCCAGGTATACCGACTCGTCCTCAGAAGGATTAAGGGAAGGTCAGTTCCCCCTCTGCTTAAGGAGTTCAAGGATGTCTGAGAAAGAGACATCCTCAGAGGGGGACATTGGGGATCCCTCCAACTCATCCAAGTCAGTATCGGATGTAATAGACTCGGGGGAGTCTAGATGTTTCCTCTTACATGTCCTCTTACGCGGAGGCTCACCTGACATGTCAGGAGAAGCCTCGGAAGAGGAAGATATTCCCAGTGGGGAAACTTGAGGTGCTGGATCTCTGGGTCTGGGAGCAAGAGAGTGGGAAGAGTCGTCAGCAGGTACTGTAGTGGGAGGAGTTGATGGAGCTGACCATTGACTATGCCCTGGGCTAGTACACTCCTCATCACCTCGAAGGCTCCCCCATCAGAGAGGCCAGAAGGCTCCCGCTCCAAAGAGATAGGAACCCCAGGCCGCACCGACAGAGACGGCTCCGAGGCTGATGTCGGGGCTGAACTCACCAGCGCCGAAGCTCCGAGAGGGAGAATGGGGTCAAACAAGTGTCCGATGCCACTCGCCCCCTCGGAGCCGACGAGAGAGACCAGACGCCCGGATCCCCCCAATGAAGGCATCAAGGAGGAGATTGGAGCAGAGGACGATGCAGCCGAAGGGGGAGGTGGTATCAGCTCCGAAGCCACAACAGTCACGGCTCCGAGCTCTGAAGGAGAGTAGAAGGAGGAATGTTAGGTGGATGTGTAATAGCTACCGTCTGATGAGATGGGCTATGGAGCATTTGGGCCAATGCCTGAGACTTTAGTCTACTCACCACTCTCTCAAGGTCATGGTCAGACAGCCTGGACGACCGAGAAGACCAGCTCCGATGGCTCCGCTCCAAGAGCAGGGGTGATCTCGGAGCCGAGTGTATAGATTCCAACGAAGGGGATCTTGATCTCTTTCTGGAGATGGGTGGAGCCGAAGGAGCCGAGGATACGTCGGCTCCAGCCGGAGCTGACAGTGAGTGCCTAGATTCAGCGGTATCGGCGCCGGATGGAGCCGATACTGTAAGCTGTGACATAGAAGGATCGGCTCCGGCCAGAGCCGATC